>NC_083335.1:36185268-36485268 GCF_963455315.2 Globicephala melas
ACCACGTTGTGGTGACAGAAAGTACAGCGTTTATTGCAGGGTGCCAAGCAAGAAGAATGGGCAGCTCATGCTCAAAAGACCCGAATTCCCTGATGCCTTTCAGGGAGGGGTTTTTAAAGGCAGTGTGAGGGAGGGAGCTGCAGGGTGCATGATCAGCTCATGCATAATTCTCAGATTGGTTGTCATCAAGGTTAAGTTTTGAGCATCACCAACCTTCTGGTTTCAACCAGTCTGGAGTATACATGCTTGTGGTCAGCAGTTTTCATCTGGTGGGGGTCTGCTTCCTGTATAAACAATGTAGGAATGTGTGTCAGGCCTGTATCTCCATCTTTCAGGGAACTAGGAGTTCAGTGATTCTGCGATGTGGTGGATTTATAGTCTAAATTGTTACCAGTTTCCTGGCCCAACAAGTATTCTTTGTTTATACATCTTCACATTTCCTAATCATTAACTCTTGAGCCAGCCTTTCGAGACTCAGGGGAGGCCTGGGAGACTAAAGCAAAACCCTTTTACTTCAAAGGACAGGGACACAGGGGCTTGTATGCGGTTTCAATTCCTCCTTTTGTTTGATACTCCTCAATCTTGAGGGGAACAAGTTCAGAACAAGAAAGAGAATACAATTTTGGACAGAGAGGTTAATCATAAACTCAGCAGAGGAACTCGGCTTTAGGGAAACTCGGTTTCAATCCCTACTCCTATTTCAACCTTCCCCAAATCTTTGAGAGAACGGGACAACCACCACTCTGGCTACTCTTGGGCTCTCCCACTGTGAACCTGTCCACAGAAGTCATGATGGAGTAGATTCAGTAAACACACTCGTTGACCTGCTGTGCCCTATTTAATGTGGTTTCCCATTGGACATCCAGTAGACCCAGAGCATACCATCTAGGCCAAATGGAAAGAGATGCTTTTTGACTTAACAAAATGCTGTTTGTCAGGTGTAATTTTGTTTTCAGTAAGACCTTGAAGTTTGGATAAAATGAAGGTAGGGATGGAGAGTTAATGTAAAGGGAAGATAACTCATGAGACTGGGTGTCTATTTTCACCCAATAAGAAATGGACATTAACAACTTAAGTTGTTTTCCAGGTGAAGGTGAGAAGGAAACCTCTGTTAGGCATGGAGGTGTATTTGAAGCTTGAATGCTATATGAGCTCAAAAACTGGAACTTTGTTCCATTTATTCTAACAAACCCCTCACTGACCATGCTATCAAAAGATTGGGGTGAATGCTTGAACTGTCAATGACTATTAACACTAAAAATTGCAAACGTTTGCCATCTGAGCGCCTGTCTTTCTGACCCCTCTTTTTTTATTGATTTGGAAAACATAACATTCTTTGAACTGGTTGGCTCCAGATCTGTGAAGTGTTTTGGATCCAACCAGTGAATTGCCACAAACGAGGCAAATCAAAGAGGATTTTTTGCTGTCTTTGAGGGAAAAAAACGTGTTGAGAGTTTCACCCAATAATATGCAAAAGGACAATTCAGCTTTAGGTCTCTGTGTCTTTCTTTTCAGTGGATTAAACCTAAAGCACAAGAGCTATCTGTCCTCCACCAGTCAGGCAGGGCAATAACGTAGTATTAGCAAATCAATAAATGTAACACTAAACCTATTGAACGTGTTACAGTTCTCTCTGCCTCCGTATTTGGGCTTCTTCATCTTGTTCACATTTCTCAAGTGTGGCCCTTCTTCAGATGTCGTCTTACATAACCAGAACATACTTTCAAACAGCAAATTAGCATCCAACAATCTTCCTCCCCCAGCACCCTCTATTAAAGAGGCTCTACCTTCCTCCCAAGACCTCTTTTTTCTTGGGAACCCATGTCTAATACATTCTTGTCACTTTTTATGCCCTTGTCATGTAGATTTTAAAGGCTTTTTAAAGGGTTCCTGTTATAAAGCACTGTGTCCTGCCCTTACCTGTAATCAAGGATGTCAGATCCCACAATTGTCAGTTTTAGCTACTGAAGAGAATAAGAATGAGAGACTTTGAGGCTCACTTCCCCCTCGAAACTTCAGAGAGCCACTCTATGGACAAAAGATGTTGTTCACCTTAAGGTACAGACACCCCAAAGCAAACATTCTCTTTGAACCAACAGGTACATAGCAAGTGTTTACTGAACACCTATTCTGTGTACAGCATTGAGCTACGTACCAGAGTAGAAATAAGATGGGCATAGCATGGTCCCCATCTTGGATGATGTTCTATTTTCAGCTTGGGGAAGGGAAATATATAATAAAACCTAAGAATAGAGTGTCCAGCTTATGAACCATCAAATGTTAGGGCTGGAGAGAACCTTTAGTTATCACCTAGTACAACCATGTTTTCAAACTGTGGATCCTCAAGCCTTAAGATTCAGCAAAGTGCCTCAAATGCTGCCTCTCTGCCCTTCTTGCCTCTGTCCCTTTCAACCAGTGACACTGCTTTGAACTTCTATAAGGTGTTGTTTGTGTCACTAAAGCTCCATAGATTTTGAAAATTTACAAGCCATAAGTCTAGTCCAACCCTCTCGTGTTACAGGTGAGGAAACAGAGCCCCAGAAAGTGAAGGGAATTTGCTTGTGGCTCCATGGCCAGTTAGAAGCTGCAACCCTCAGTTTTCTGATTCCTGTGATCTACTTCCCCATGTCACCTAGCAGCCTAGCAGCAGACATTTCTAAAATATCAGCGTGGCCTGCCATCTTAAGAAGAGTCACTTGTCTCAGGAGCAGGAGGAAGTTGCTTTGGGGTATCTTGAGCCAAGTGCTTAGCCTGAGTTATTCCACAGTATCAGAGAAAGGAGAGATCAGTGAGAGGTATTGTTCAGCCTCCCATTTTGCTTCCCCCAAGTGGGTCCTCATCCTTCACAAAGCAATAAGACTACCTAGCTGGTAGAATTGTGAGAATTAATTGAGATCATGCATCCAAAGAGTCTGGCATATAATAGGTGCTCAATAAATGGTAAATCTTAATCATATAGCTATTTCTTTGGAATATAAAGTGGTATCTTTCAGTGATGTGGCTCCCAATTATTACATAGGCAAAGAAAATGAGGATTCGTGAATCAGAATCCAAGTCCAGGGTGAGCTAAACTGGTTTACCAGATGGATGCCAATTTCATATGTTATTTGGTGGAGTCAAGGCACATCCTTCATTTCCCAGGGAGCCTGGTAGGGTTTGGCAATCCTAGTGTATCCAACTGTGCCAGGACAGAGAGCTAAATAGAGGGTGTGGTACTAGGTTTCTTTAAAGCACAGGTCTGGAAAATACTATGCTTTGCCTCTCATAATTGAGCTGGCATACATGGAGAAGAAAATTGTCAAAAAGGATGTTCGTTTTTCTTGGATGAATTCAATTCTCAAAAAACAAATGAAATTTCCTCACTTGCAATGAACACACTCATACGTCACTGCATAGAGACCTAAATAGGAAGAACCCTCTGTTTTGGAGACATGGCCTGGGAAGTGTCATTGATGGCATTGCCTGGTTTCACGGAGCATTTGCTTTCTGTTTAGTTTCTGTGACTTTGGCTGGGGAATTTTCCAAGGCAAAGGTTACATTTTGGACTTGAAGATCAGAGCTCCACTCATTTGAACCACCATTCTACTATCAGTCCCACATAGTTGATTTCTTTCTGAAGACATATGTGGTTTCCTTTGGGTTGCTGACTTAGATATTTCAATTCCAGTGTTCCCACTCTGCTGTTTCTCCTTGGATTGTGGATAAAAGCCCTTCTTCTCCTACTTGCTTTATCTCTTCTGAGCTGTGGTCCTGATTTATTAAAGGTTAAGCAATTTACCCCAGATTTCTTGGCTAGAAAGTAGCAAGAGCCAGGAGTGGAACCTAGGCAATACGACCTTAGAGTTTAGGAGCTTAACCCCTATGCTCTGTTGCTCAGGGATTCAAAAATCAAGAGGAAGCACCTCAAGGCTGGTGGAGTCAAGGGTGAGTTTGCAGAGAAAATAACCATCGGCCTTGAGGGATAGATTTTGACAGAACAAAGCATTGAAATAATGTGAGTATGCCATACAGGTAGCAAAGCACAGGGTAAAATGTGGGCCAGCGTAGATCATTTGGCTAGAATATGGGGTCATTTGAAGGCTGTATTGGAAGATGATTCCTTAAACAGAGTTGGGATTATATTGTGGGGAGCCTGTTTTGAGAGGATGAATTTATGCTTAGTTCATTAAGCAACTGAAGGTTCTTTCCTTCTTCCCCTTTTCCTTCCTTCTTTCCTTGCCTCCCAAGTAATATATGTGCTAACAATTAATATCTAAAAAAAAAAAAAAGAATTCCACCTGAAAGCCCCTCAACAGAGATTATTCATGTTAACATCTCTCTCTTCCTCTCTCTCCCTCTCTTTCTCTCTCTCTCTCTCCATATATAGAGATATATATTTCCAGACTTTATCCCATGCAAATTTATACATATAAATAATTCCATATTATTGGATATTCCATATTTGTAGAAGGAAAAATTCTAAGATGCCTGCTCCCTGGCTATATGCCCTATATAATCCCCTCCTCTTGAGTGTGGGCACACCTGTGAATATGTTGTGCTATGGCTCCCTTGATAAGTCATGTTATATGCCAAAGGTGGTGAGCTAGTCACGCCTGTAATTACATTACATTATATAAGAATTTCCAGCTGGCTTTGAAGACTAATCTTCACGTTGTGAGAGAGCCATGTGGCTAGGACCTGAGAGCAGCCTCTAGGGGCTGAGACTGACCCCCAGCAGTCAGCCAGCAACTGACTGGGGAAATCGGGGACCTTAGTCTTAAAACCACAAGGCACTGAATTCTGACAATAAGTAGTGAGCTTGGGTCACAGCCCTGGCTGATGCTGTAATTTCAACCTACTAAATATTAACTACATCTTCTTTTATGTAGCCAGTTCTTAAAGATAGCAAATGACTGGCCCAGAGGGGTGCCTTTCATATGCAAACCAACCAATCCAGACCCAGTATCTGAACCACCCCCTCTGTTTGGCTCTTACACTCCAGAAGGCAATATTCCTCTGCCCTAATCATCCCAGGGCCGGGTACCAGACAACTAGTGACAGCTTCTATAGCCCAGAGCCCACTGAAATTATTCAAACTAACCAGTCTTGAGCCTGATTACTCTGCCTTGCCTTGCCTTTCCCATAGAAACTACAATAAAGGCCCTTGCCCATGCTTTTCCCTCACTCCTTCTGCCTCCTGGCCAACCCTGGCACTTCCCATGTGGCTCTGTGTGGTGTGCTGTGCCCCTCTTCTTGGAACCTGTAGTAACAAATTATCTTTTCAACGGCAGTCATCCCCTGATCTGTTGGCCTCACCATACTTGACTGATAATAAAACCGATATTTTAAAACAGTGAGAGACCCTTAGCAGCAGTCAAACTATGCTCAGACTCCTGGCTCATGGAGACTGTGACTTAATAAATTTGTGTTGTTTTAAACTGCTAAGTTTGTGGAAATCCGTTATGCAATGATAGAAAACTAACATACACATAAAATTGATATTTAAACAGACTATATTCTTCTCTAACCTATGTTTTTTCATTTAATGTAGCATATTTATGTTCATGTATATAGAGATAAATAGAAATAGATATATAGATATGGACACACCATTAAAAGATCTTGAGTAAGGGAATGAACCACTTAGAGCTGAGAATTTAAACAGCAGTAAAATGTGGTACAGTTAAGAAAACCCAGAAGTGGAGGAAACCTGGCAGGAGATTATACTGGTTATCTGGATTGGTGGTTCTCAAGCTCGGAATCTCCTAGAACAATTTTTAAAGTACTGATACCTGGGACTCACTACCCCCAGAGATGTTGATTTAATGGTCTAGGGTACAACCTGGGTATTCAGTGTTTTAAAACCTCCCCAGGTGCTTCTAATATACAGTCAAGGTTGAGAACCACTGGCAGGTAGAGGGTAAAGTGTGCAATCTTGAAATAAAATGGTCCTGTGGAAATAGAAAAGGAGGGATGGGGTGAATAAGGCATTGCTGAGGAAACCACCAATAACCCAGTAGTAAGAAGACTGAGAGGTAAGAAGAAAGCTCATCTTGCTTTTATTGTTGTTTAGTTTGTTTCCAATTAGATTTCCACTCATCTCATTAGTATTATTATTAGAATTTTCATGAGAAGATAGAAACGTGAGGCTGCCTATGCGTACATGGAGTGGCAGGAATGTTGAGGAGGTCTCAAGGAGCATTCCAGCCAAAGGAAATGTTATGAGCAGTTTCAAAGGAGGGAATTCGTTTTCCAGGTATGAGCCTGAAGTTAGTGGCTGACACAATGAGTGAAGTTAGAGGGACAGAGCTGTCACACAGAGGCTTCAGTGCTATAAGAAAATGGGTCGTTCTCATTCCTTGAAAAGAAAGGGAATGAATAGATTTTTCAAAACGGTAGCTGAGAAAGACGACCTGAGTGCAACATGAAGGAAAGCAGAGAAAACCTAAAAGCCAGGAGTCCCACCGGCTGTTACAGTAAGCAAAGCATGGGGAATGGAGCCTATTATAGGGCAGAGCAGTGGGAGGGGAGAGGAGCAGGACAAATCCAGAGATGCCTCCGAAGAAAAGGCAAATTTGAAGGACCTATTGGATGTGGGTTGCCAAGCTTTGGGTATGATGGTAAGATGGTAATAAGGGATCTGATCAAAATGTATCTATTTTGGCATTGTGGTTAAAGGAAGGGTAAACTGATTGATTAGATTTCAGATGTTCTTGGGTATCCCTGAAGGCAGCTGATAACTAAGGGAATTCATCCACCATAGGCTTTCCCTTGCTCAGAGTGAATGGGTGACTGATCGATTTCACAAGGGAAACGTAGTAGAGATAAAGTGGTTTAAAGTAGTTCGCTTTCTCGCATTCTCTATAAAGGAGAGAACTCCCTTTGGACAGCTGCATACAGTGAGAAACAGCAATCCCAGCTGCCAGTAAAGAGAGCACACAATTTTTTTTCCTTTATAGACCCCCAAGGTGGAATTTTCTGAGGCTGTATCTGGTTGTGATTCATATTTTTGGCTGTGGTTCAAGCCTTGGCGTGCGACCTGTAAGCTGGTCACTTGTAGCTGAAGCAGCAGATGGTCGTTCCTCCTTCCCTTAAATGGCTGAGTCTGGCCCGATTCCTTAGGAGTGTAAATAATTTACTCTCTAGTCCACTGAGTCCAGTTAATATTACTTCTCAAAATACTCCTGCCTGTGCTCTTATATTTACTTATACTTTTCTTGCCAAGGTCTTCTAAATATCCCTTCTAATATTTATTTTCTGGGTAGAAATACTGGCCTGACCCAAACTCTGTGAAGTAAATTGTGAAGGATGGGAGCATCTTTAGTCAGCCCAGTGGGATTTTTAAGTACAACTGTCCCCCTCCCTTAGGGAAGTTTTGTACCAGAAACAACCGTGTGAGATCCTGCTTTCCATCAAGGGTTTATTGGTTAATGAGGCCTGTGGCTGGTGTGGTGTTCCTGTGTTTAGCTTTTGGAACTCTCAGAGACAGTTGCTTGGAATAGAGAGCTGACAGAATTATTGCTCAGCAAGCCTGCCGGCCACAGCCCACATGACTCCACCAACATCGATGAATTTTATGGCTGGTTCAGTGAACACAGCAAGTATTTGAAGAGACACAGTGAAGAGCTGTTGGCATCCTGTTCTGCTGTCTGAAGAAGTCTGCAAGGCTTCTCGTTAAGCCATCCTTTTTCTATCTCCTTCTACTCTAGGCTTTGTTGTTCTTCCTCAAGTGCCTGAACAGGGACTCATGGGCAACGATGACTTCAGGATGAGGTCACTGGAGTGGAACCTTGAGACTTAGCCCCCTCCCCCAGTTTACTTGTGGCAAAGGGGACCCTTTCAATTAAAACCTGCAGTAACAGAACATGACCAAATGCCACTTTACCCTAGCATTCTAGCCCTTCAAGCTGCTACACTCTTAAAACAGTCCATTGCATTTGTATAAACCTTGGATGTTTTGTAAAAGTACTCTCATATATTATCATATTTGAGACTCATATCACCTCTACAAGTTATATCAAATAACTGTCACTATGTAACAAACCATTCCGAAACTCAGTGGCCTAAAAGATTTCTTATTTCTCACCAGGCTGTAGGTTTCTTGGGCGTAGGCCAGTCTAAGTTGGGCTTGGTCATGAGTCTGTGGCAAGCCTAGGGGTTACCTGGCCTAGGCTGGGAGTGGCTGTGCTTCACGTGCTCCTCATCCTCCTCCTAGAACCATGGGCTAACCTGAGCGTGTTATTTTCATGGTAAGGCAGAGAGAGATGCAGGGGTGAGTAGAGCCAGTAATGCCTCTTAAGGCCTGGGCTCATAATTGGCTCACTGTTATTTCCACATCATCCAGTTTGCCAAAGCAAGCTCCATGATCAAACCCAGAGTCAATGGATGGGAGATGGCAGGGGCAAAGAATTGGGGTCAGTAATGCAATTTTCCACAGGTAGCTAGGGCAGATATGACTGTTCCTGTTTTACAGATGAGAAACCCGAGACCCAGAGAACTTAAATGATTTGCTCAAGGTCACATGGAAAATCTGGGCAGGTCTGGAATGCAAACCCAACTCTTATGACTTCTAGTCCTCTCTGCTTTTTGCCACACTAAATTCCACGATCCCATAACATACACAGCTAGGTAAAGGTCCACGGCTCTTTTCTCTTCAGGGATGAACCCTCATGGCCTGGTCCTTTTCTGTTCTCTCTTATGCCCCTAGGGTTTGCCTCCTTCACAGTTGTCACAATCTACTCTTCCATTTGGACCTGTTTGGGGGGGGAGGATGGAAGTTCCTCCTACTGAAACATGCAGACGCAAATTCTCCCGTCCCTGAAACAGACATACCTATCTCTCCATTTTTAATAAAAATAGATCTTTAAAAAAATCTAAACATCACATATTAGTTGAACTAGAGTGGCCTCAAACCCCAATATACTATGGTCCTTTGAAGAATGGGAATATTATAGTCATCTGAAATCTGTCAACTTGCTTATTGCTGACTCTGAGCTTTACTTAGATGTTAATAGGTCCAGGCTAGTGTTGTCTTAGCCCTTACCTGACTGCCTTTGTAGAGTTTTTAGTTGCCCTCAAATCATGCCTCTGCCCCATCCTGCCCAGTCTGGTCTGGGTAGAATTTTAGTCCAAGCTGCTCAAACCTAGCCTGAAGAGATTTGAGCTGGTATCTTTGATATAGCCTGCAAGATTTTTTCAGGTGTGAGTCTCCATGGTAACCTGTGTCTCTGGCTTTTGGTAGACTTGCACTGCTAAGTCTGGCTTTTGGAATCCTAAAGGTAGAAGATACCATCTGCCCTTAAATTCTCCTCCTCAGGGTTTCTGGCCAGCATGCACTGACAGTGTGTTTGCCTTATATGAACCTTCTAGACAGAGGTCTCCATGACCCCAGTCTCTGAAAGCCCCTCCCTTTTCCTTAGCACGGTTCTCTCCTTATCTTTTTTTTCCTGTAGTCTAACTTCCAGCAGCTGGTTGCTATGGCTGTCTGGCTATATCATTCAGTGAGGCTCCATCTAATCTCTTTTGAGTCTAAGGGCTAATGTGCCTTAGCCATAGCAAGGAAGCTGAGTTCTGATCTCTTTCTCCATACTTCCATGGAATCCTGGAAGACAGATTACTTGCAGTGATTTCTGGAGGCAGAAGGTAAGTGAGTAGCCTCTATAGTGGTAGAACTAAGAGGGAATGCTGGTTGTCCTTGAGCCTTTGGAGAATATAGCTAAATCCAGAGGAAAAGTGAATAAGGACCAGCTTGGTAAAAAAAAAAAAAATAGGTGCAGCTGCTGGAAGAAACAAATTTCTGCTACTGATAAAGAACCTCAGTAAATTCAAACAGTGTCCAGGTGTGGTCCCTGATTATCAGTAACTTCAAACAGTGTCCAGTTGTGGTCCCTGATTATCTTGCTGGCTCATTGCTAGGGAGATAAGAAAGCAAAGAAGTCTGGTTAGGAGCATCGCCATAGATATTTTGTCTCTCACTTTGGTATGGTCCACCATTAGGATATGAAGAGGAAGCAAGGAGGCAGCTGACAGGGTAGCACCACATGCTGTGATTCCTGACTTGTGTGTCTAATAGTTGACAACATGGTACAGTAGTAGTCAGTGTGGGCTCTAGAGCTAGACTGCTTGGGCTTGAATGTCTTTTGATGTGTGACATTTAGCAAGTTTCTTAACTCTAAGTTTTAGTTATCACATCTATAAAAATGGGCATGATGCATCCTACCTCATATGGTTGTCATGAGGATTAAATAAAATATAAAGTTCTTAGCACAAATCTGGGCACATAAGAAGCACTAAATAAATATTAACCATTGTTAACATTAGCTGATGCACATTTTGGGTGGGGGGACTTGCAAGAAGGAAATCAGTACCAGAGTACATTGAGACTACGTGGTATCTACTGGGCATTCCTTTTTTAGTAAACTCTTAAATATGGTAAAAACTCCCATCACTGACATCTACTTAACTGATGTGGTGGATTGAGTTGATGCTTTCCCTTCCTACTGAAATATATACTGACTAATGCTCAGGGCACAGAGAAAGGTCACGGGCAGTAAGTTACCCTTCAGTTGACCCTTATACTTCCGCTCCCATGTGTCAAGTTGATGCTTATCAAGAATTAGTTGTTTTCATTATCAGCTGGCACCGTTTATGGAGCATACTGCCCTATAGTCACTGAATTAAATGTCATTTCTCTCCTATAAGGTCACAAATATATTTAGCTTGATCTGAAAAAAAAAGAATTAGTTGTTTCATCACCAAACCCATTGTTGCCAGTTGTACTTGCTAATGTAATTAGGTAACATTGTAAATTTATGAAATATGAGAGTAAAAGGAAGGCTACTGTTTCCATGTAAACTAAGTTCGATTCTTTGGAAAGACTTGATAAAGAAAAGTCTTAAAAACTGCTCTATTGTTGAGGCAGGGGGAAACATGAAACTGGAAATCAAATGGGATGCATTTGGGATGTAACTTACGGAAGAAAGAGTCAGAAATGTCAGCCAAAGGACCCACACTCAGAAAGAGGGGCTTGGTCTTACATCACATCACCAGATTGCTGAATGAATATACATTTGTGTGTTTTAGGTTGAAATAAAATGCTTAAGGACCATATGTATCATTTTATATGATTCTTCACTTTAACCAATCAATTACTTATTATACAAGAGAGTATTATATATACAAGAGAGCTTCTACTATATGGTCAGTGTATTGTGTTAAGTAGTTTATATGCTCTGGGCTTGAAAGAAGGCCCAGTAGAGTACATTTACCAGCTTTATGGGTGAGAGCTTGTAATAGGCAGAATAATGCCTCCCCTCCCAAAGATGTCCACATCCTAATCCCCGGAACACTGTGAACATGCTATGTTATATGGCAGGGGGGAATGAAGGTTGCAGATAGTAGTAATGTTGCTAATCAGTTGATCTTGAGATGGGAAGATTATCCTGGATCACCTGGCATGGCCCAATGTAATCAAAAAGGTCCTTACGCGTGGAAAGAGGGAGGCTGAAGAGAGAGTGTCAGAGTGATGTGAGGTAAGAAGGACTTGACCAATGTTGCTGGCTTTAAAGATAGAAGGAAGGGTCCATGAACAAAGGAATGTGGGCAGCATCTAGATGCTAGAAAGGCAAAGGAATTGATTAACCCCTAGAGCCTCCAGATAGGAATGCCATTCTGCCAACACTGATTTTAACCCAGTGAAATGCATTTCAGACTTGTGACCTACAGAAGAGTAAAACAATAAACTTGTGTTGTTAAGCTACCAGGATTATGGTAATTTGTTATAGCAGTAATAAGAAACTCTTGCAGACATTGAGCCAAGTTGATGACAAACAACAAATTCTATCCCCTAACCATCACCACCACTACCACCTCCTGGTCCCGCAACTGTGCTTATAGGAAGCCTAGACCCTTCATACTTTCAGGTACCCTAGACACAGAATTTACACTTAATATCTGTGTCTGGCCTTAGAAGCACTATATTTACTAAGTTCCTACCATTTGCCAGGCAGTACACTAAATGCTAAGGCCTCACTGATGAACAGCATAGATAAAGGATCTGTCTTCATGGAGCTCTCAGGCTATTTTCATTATCTCTTCCCATTTCAAGACCTATATTTTACAGGAAGATGGTTCTCAACATCTTCATGTGTCTTGACTGAGGAATACATTGTTTTTTGCTCATTTGTAAAACAGAGAGTTTAGGTCATTACGAACTCCATTCTTCCCCTAATCCTTTTCCTCAGATTGCTTTTGATTTGTGACTCCGGTACCTCCTCTTTCACCCATTCACCCATCCCACAAAGTGACTTTGCAGAATTCTATCATTACAGTCTTCCAACATAAAAATACCAACAACAAAACAGATATTTCCACCAAGGAAAGAGAAGGATGGCTCCCTCATGCTCCATCATCTTCCCACATGGCCATGTTTGTTGTAAGCTTTCCACTCCACTCAGGTGTTTTCCTCCATCCAAAATGAAGGACCTCATGAACTCCAAGTCTCTCCCATTTATCAGGTCCAGCTTATGTCTGCCTTCAACAATCCCCTCCCCAGCCATAGCAGCTCACCTTTGCCTCTGTAGTATGCACAGTTCTGAGTCACGCCTTTGTGTCCTTTATTATTTGTCATTTTGTCCTCTATTACATGTGGCATCTGAGTTTTATTACTTTCCTGATTGGAAACCCCTTCGATGGTTTCCCACTGCCTTCAGAATAAAGTCCAAACTCTTCATCATAGCGCTGAGTCATCACGATCTAGCAGCCCTGTCTTCCTCTTCATATTCTAGTGCCATTCTCCACCTTCCTCATCTGTCTTAGTCTTTTCAAGCTGCTATAACAAAAATACCATAGGCTGGATGGCTTATAAGCAACAAAATTGTTTTACTCACAGTTCTGGAAGCTGAAGTCTAAGGTCAAGGCACTGGAAAATTTGGTGTCTGGCGAGAGCTCACTTCGAAATCCATTGATGGCCATGTTTTCACTGTGTCCTCACATGGTGGAAGGGGTGAGGTTGCTCTCTGGGGTGTCTTTTATAAGGGCACTAATCTCATTCATGAGGGCTCCACCCTCATGACCTAATCACCTCCCAAAGGCCCCACCTCCAAATACCATCACATTGAGGGAGTAGGCTTCAACATATTAATTTGGCAGCGACACAAATATTCAGCCTATAGCACTATCCTCAGCAGCCATTCTGATATTTTCAAATATCAAACATTTGTGATATTTTCCATCTTCTCTTCAACCTCTGGGCCTTCAACATGCTGCATCTTCCTGAAATGCTTATCATCAGCTATTTCTTTTCCCACTCCTGCCCCCACCCTCCTCACTAAAAATCACCCCATATTAGACCTCCCTTGATAGTATCCTCCCTTAGACACATAATCCTTTAGCACCATGCATTTCTTTGTAGCACTTATTAACTTGTAATTACTTGGAATTTTTTTCCTTCCTCTAGATGTAAGCTCCATGTTTGTTGAAAGAAAGAGTGTGGGTGAATGAACTAATGAATGAATGATCTTTTAGTCTCAACTTTTACAGCTGTTTACTATCTGTCTCCTCCAATTAAAATGTAAGCTTAGTGAGGCAGGAACCTCGTCTATCTTATCGACTGCTGCTGTGTCACCACCAGGGCCCAGCTTATAGTATATATTTTAAAAATATTAGTTAAAAACAATGTTGGCATCTTTGTGGAGTCCAGTCAAAACATACCTTTCTTAAATCTTAGGCCACTTATACATAAAGAAGGAAGCAATGAGAAAGTTCCCAGTGTTTTGGGATTCCCCCTGAACCTGGAATCCTGAAATTAACTCCATTTCTTTCCTGTCATCTAAATGATGTTAGTTAATACTACTTAGCAAGTTTACAATGTTGTTTTCCTCAAGTACTTCTACATAATTTTCCCCCTATGAATTAATTATATTTTTTGTAAGATGAACAAGCCAGATATAATTGGCCCTATTAGATAGATCAGTGACTCTTAAACTTAAATTTGAAGCAGAATCACCCAGAGTGTTTCTTAAAATTGCTTATTCCTAAAGCCAAGCTCAATTCTGATTCTTTAGATCTAGCATGTAGCCCAGGAATCTGTGTTTTTGAAGCTCCCCCCAGGTCATTCTGAAGCTGATTGTCCGGGAATCATACCTTGAGAATGCCTAATATGGATTTTGAATTGAGTGTTTGAGCAGTGTAATGACCTTTTCGGATAATAATATTAGATACCATCCATTGATAGTTACTGTTTGCCAGATACTGGTCTGTTCCAGGAGGCCTTATAGAAAGCTATCATTACCTAATTTAATCTTTTCCACTAGTCTATGAGGAAGGTATTAATTTAATCCCTCATTCTGTAAGTTAGAGAGCTGAGGCTAAGAGAGGTTAAGTAATTTGCCCAGAGTCACACAGATAATAAGTCATAGTGCCACTCAACATATTCTGACTCCAAAGGCCGCCTTTTTCCTTTAATTCCAGGCTACTTGCCTCCCACAAAGCTCTCCTCATTTGCAGACTTCTGGATCCTTGGCAAGCTCAGTGTGCACTTACCTCTACAGTCCTAATCAGAATTATGATCTGTTGCCTTTAAAGGTGCTTTATTGCATGTTACCGAGGGAAAAAGGTCTGTCTTCCTACAGTTCTTTGTTCTGCATTTGTAGAAACAACAGACCCCAGGGGAAGAGGCCCTTTCTTAGAAGAAAAAAAATGTTCTTTCTGCCCTCCTCACATACCACATTAATTATCAGCTACAGAAGAAACTGCTGAAACTTCTGGCCCACTTGACCTTTCTTCTCCTCCAAACCAGGAAGCAGCACAGCAAGAGAAGAGCTTCATTCTGAAGCTCAAGTGCTCTCCCACATACCATAGCCTGGGACAAAGGTTCAGAGTGCTGGGTATGAGTCCTGTGATAAGACAACCATCAATAGGTGGAATGTTTATGGAAAATAGATTGGGATGTACAAACAAGAACTCTAGTTTGAATTTAGGGTAAATATTGAGTGAAACTCCCTTTATGCTTGGCCTTTCCTGTACACTTGATACTAGGAGGTCATACAGAGACCCTCCATGAACCCAATATGATAAATTCCTCTGCATAAGGCTTTCAACTTGTAGCAGAAGCTGGGGTTGAAAGTGCTTCACTGGGTAGTAGAGGTAGCTAGGTGAGGGATCTCTCTATTGCATCCACTTCTGGCTTCCACCTTCTCCTGCTTCAAAAGAGTGTCCTGGTGGACAACAATCTGGATACTTAAGTATGATACTAGAAGCAAAAGCCAGGAAGGCTTCTCCAGAGGTTATTAGATCTCTGCCAGGCAGGATTTAAGGTAAAGATGGCAAACAGTAGTTTCATGCCCACTCCATGCATGAGTGGCTGCCTAGAACAATATAGTGAGAAGAATTATGAGGCCACATATGAGCTCTGCAGGAAAGAGTGCCAGAATTGATTAGTGATGTCTGCCATGGACATGAAAATCTGCCAACAAATGATCTACTTTTTTTTTTTCCACTCTTGCTCAGAGCTAGTAGTTCCTTAACATGATTGCACACAAATCACAGGAAGCTTTTTTTAAAAATACTGGTACCTGGAGTCCACCCCAGACCAATTAAATTAGATTCTCTGGAGGTGAGATTCAGGCATCCGAGCATCCACGGTTGAGAGCCACTGCTCTGTACCATCACAGATATACAGAAGACTTAACTCAGTACTTCTCAAATGCACTTCCTCCAACAAGGACCTGCCAGGCTGGCTGCATGAGAATTGTCTAAGTAGCTTGTAAAATTGGGGATTCCTGGGACCAACTCCTAAAATTTTGAATTTGGAAGTATGGGGATAGGTCCCAAGAATTTGTATTTTTAAAAACCTCACAGGAGGAAGCTGGTGTGCACCCAGGTTTGGAAACCACTGCCCTGAGCTCTTCATAATGCCTCAGATGAATGACAACTCTAAGCAGAACCTTGTACTCTAGGACAGTGATTTTCAACCCAGACTGCACATCAGCATTTCCTGGGAAACTTCTTAAGAACACCAGTGCCTGGGTCTAACTCCAGATCAATTAAATCACACTCTCTAGGGTAGAACCTGGATGATTCTAATGTGCAGCTAAAACTCTAAGAATCAATGCTCTAAGAAGTAGGATGCAGGAACCTCATTTGAGAACTTCATCAGGTAGATATCATTTCTCTTTTGCTATGGATTCCGTCCCTGACTTAGTCTAGTGCTTTGGCTTGATGTTAGGCGGTAGAACCCCTTCTGTTTCCCTAACCTTGTTTACCCACTAGAATCTATCATTTATTATGGTTATGGTTGTCTTATGGGTCTTCCTGGACTAAGTAAACATTGGCTGCAGTTGCTTACTCATTTTTTTAAACGAAGAGCTACTGAGTGTACCTGAGTGTTTATAAAATGTAGATTCCAATATCTTTTACCTCTATAAAGAAAGGTTTTTGAAGATGTTTTTTTAAATTGTATTTAGATAATCAAATGAAAACAAGGGCAATTGATGCTTTTAAGAGACAGTCTTTGTAAAGACAAGGTTGTATTTAAAGTGAGAGGCCTTCAAGGCCCCTCACTGTGAATTAGTAGGAGCAAAAAGACAGCTTAACTGCCAATCCATGATTAGCTATTGTAAGGGAGAAAAAACTTTTCCTTGACCCTCTTAGGGACCTTTGCTGGGTCTAGAAATTAAACTGACAGAGACAGAGTAGCAGGGAAAAAGCATACAAATTAACTTTTAAGTTTTACATGATACGAGAACCTTCATAAGGAACTGGAGACCGGAAGGAGTTATACTTGTATATTTTTATGCTAGGTTTGATGAAGAGTGGGCAGTTGTGTAGAAATATGATAGGTTAAGGAGTATGAGGTAAGTGTAGTAAACTGAGGAACACTTAGCAAGGCCTGTTTGTTCAGATTCTTCTTCGCGTCTCTTTGTCTTCGGAGACAAGGATGCTCCTTTCCTCTGGGTATGGGGAAGGCATCTCACATAAGGGTTTTATGACCTGTTTCAGGGGAGAAGGGTGGGGGGAAGGTCAGAGTGACCTTCCTACTTCTGCAGTTTTCTCAAACTCCTTCAGCTTAAAATATTCAATATATCGAGGTGCCATGTTTGGGGGTAGCATGCCCTGAACCCCATCACCTGGCTGGTCCTTTTTGAAGCAAATGGAAGAAATATCACTCCATTTTTTTGAAGCTTTGTCTTTATGTTTGTCTGCCTCACATTAGTTGTGTAAGACAGCTAGACAACCACAGACAGAGTCAGCCTTGCAGGGATGACCACACCAAACATGGTGAGATTTGCCGAATACAGTAGGAACACCCCCTTATTCCTCAAAATGCAGTTTTTAAAAAATTCCCTCTATTTCCTCATTTAGGCTTGAATTTCCATCACTAATGATGAATGTATTTCATTTAAACATTCCCTCGTCAGATCCGTGTTTTTAAATATAAACAGAACTAACACATTAAGTCCCCAATACCTCCAATACTCTCAGGAAGGAAGAGCCATGACAATCTTGGTGGAGAAATGACACCATAGAAGAGAAGTTAAAAGAACCTCACAAAGAGAGCCCAAGGCTTCGAAGACTAACTTCTCTTCTTACTGCAAGTTGGTTTTTCCTTGCACTTCCCATTTCAGGATTTACTTGCAGAGGTAAGCTGTTTGAAAAACCAATTTGAGGCAAGAGGGAGGAGCCTCCACAATGGCACCTGCCAGCATGGGCTTCATGCAGTAGAAGGAGCTCCCCAGTATGTGCTGCAGCCACCTTCTGCCTCTCCAGGAGACTCTCCAAGACCAGCAGATAAAGGAACAATCGTTTCCAGGCTGCTTAGGGTGAAGGAGGACACATGGGAGACTGATACACAGACTTGCTACCATTCCTGTTTTCAGCTCCATACTCAACCCTTACCTTCTGAGAGTTATCCTTAAAACTATGCAAAGCAGTACTAAGAGGACGTGGAATTCGCGCCTTCTCACAACTAGGGCACCTACCAGGCACCGGTGGGGGACCATGGACACCTAAGGGGACAGGAGGAACCCCCAGAGACTGGCTTGTGGGATCTTGGTTCCCAGGCTGGAGGTCAGACCTGAGCTCCTGTGGTGGGAGCTCTGAGTCCAAACCGCCGGACTAACAGAGAACCTCAGACTCCAGGGAATATCAATCGGAGTGAGGCCTCCAGGAAGTCCTCATCTCAGCACCAAGACCCAGCTCTATCTAACTGCCTGTAAACTCCAGTGCTGGACGTCTCAGCCCAAACAACCGGTAAGACAGGAATATAACACCACCCATCAAAAAATAAATGAAATGACAAGAAAATACATTACAGACGAAGGAGCAAGGTAAAAAGCTACAAGACCAAATAAATGAAGACAAAATAGGCAACCTACCTAAAAAAGAATTCAGAATAATGATAGTAAACATGATCCAAAATCTAGGAAGCTGAGTGGAGAAAATACAAGAAACATTTAACAAGGATCTAGAAGAACTAAAGAGCAAACAGTGATGAACAACACAATTACTGAAATGAAAAATACTCTAGAAGGAATCAATAACAGAATAACTGAGGCAGAAGAACAGATAAGTGAGCTGGAAGATAAAATAGTGGAAATAACTGCCAGGAAGCAGAATAAAAAAAAAGAATGAAAAGAATTGAGGACAGTCTCAGAGACCTCTGGGACAACATTAAATGCACCAACATTCAAATTATAGGGGTCCCAGAAGAAGAAGAGAAAAAGAAAAGGTCTGAGAAAATATTTGAAGAGATTACAGTCGAAAACTACCCTAACGTGGAAAAGGAAATAGTCAACCAAGTCCAGGAAACGCAGAGAGTAGCATACAGGGTAAACCCAAAGAGAAACATGCCGAGACACATATTAATCAAACTATCGAAAAGTAAGTACAAAGAAAAAATATTAAAAGCAGCAAGGGAAAAGCAACAAATCACATACAAGGGAATCCCCATAAGGTTAACAGCAGATTTTTCAGCAGAAACTGCAAGGCACAGGAGAGTGGCAGGACATATTTAAAGTGATGAAAGGGAAAAACCAACAACCAAGATTACTCTACCCAGCAAGGATCTCATTCAGATTCGATGGAGAAATTAAAACCTTTACAGTTAAGCAAAAGTTAAGAGAATTCAGCACCAACAAACCAGCTTTACAACAAATGCTAAAGGAACTTCTCTAGGCAGGAAACACAAGAGAAGGAAAAGACCTACAAAAACAAATCCAAAACAATTAAGAAACTGATAATCGGAACATACATATCGATAATTACCTTAAATGTAAATGGATTAAATGCTCCCACCAAAAGACATAGACTGGCTGAATGGATACAAAAACAAGACCCATATATATGCTGTCTACAGGAGATCCACTTCAGACCAAGGGACACATACAGACTGAAAGTGAGGGAATGGAAAAAGATATTCCATGCAAATGGAAACCAAAAGAAAGCTGGAGTAGCAATTCTCATATCAGACAAAATAGACTTTAAAATAAAGACTATTACAAGAGACAAAGAAGGACACTATGTAATGATCAAGGGATCAATCTAAGAAGAAGATATAATAATTGTAAATATTTATGCACCCAACATAGGAGCACCTCAATACATAAGGCAAACGCTAACAGCCATAAAAGGGGAAATTGACAGTAACACAATAATAGTAGGGGACTTTGACACCCCACTTTCACCAATGGAGAGATCATCCAAGATGAAAATAAATAAGGAAACACAAGCTTTAAGTAATAAATTTTAAAAGATGGACTTAATTGATATTTATAGGATATTCCATCCAAAAACAACAGAATACACATTTTTCTCAAGTGCTCATGGAACATTCTCCAGGATAGATCATATCTTGGGTCACAAATCAAACCTTGGTAAATTTAAGAAAATTGAAATCGTATCAAGTATCTTTTCCAACCACAATGCTATGAGACTAAATATCAATTACAGGGAAAAATCTGTAAAAAATACAAATTCATGAAGGCTAAACAGTACACTATTTAATAACCAAGAGATCACGGAAGAAATCAAAGAGGAAATCAAAAAATACCTAGAAATAAATGACAATGAAAGCATGACGACCCAAAACCTATGGGTTGCAGCAAAAGCAGTTCTGAGAGGGAAGTTTATAGCAATACAATCCTACCTCAAGAAACAAGCAATATCTCAAATAAGCAACCTAACTTTATACCTATAGCAATTATTAGAGAACAAAGAACCAAAGGACCCCAAAGTTAGCAGAAGGAAAGAAATCATAAAGATCAGATAAGAAATAAATGAAAAAGAGATGAAGGAAACAATAGCAAAGATCAATAAAATAAAAACTGGTTCTTTAAGAAGATAAACAAAATTGATAAACCATTAGCCAGACTCATCAAGTACAAAAGGGAGAAGACTCAAATCAACAGAATTAGAAATGAAAAGGAGAAATAACAACAGACACTGCAGAAACACAAAGGATCATGAGAGATTACTATACGCAACTATATGCCAATATAATGGACAACCTGGAGAAAATGGACACATTCTTAGAAAAGCACAACCTTCTGAGACTGAACCAGGAAGAAATAGAAAATATAAACAGACCAATCACAAGCACTGAAATTGAAACTGTGATTAAAAATCTTCTGACAAGCAAAAGCCCAGGACCAGATGGCTTCACAGGCGAATTCTATCAAACATTTAGAAAAGAGCTAACACTTTCTTTCTCGAACTCTTCCAAAATATAGCAGAGGGAGTAACACTCCCAAACTCATTCTACGAGGCCACCATTACCTGATACCAGAACCACACAAAGATGTCACACAAAAACAAAACTATAGGCCAATATCTCTGATGAACATAGATGCAAAAATCCTCAACAAAATACTAGCAAACAGAATCCACCAGCACATTAAAAGGATCATACACCTGATCAAGAGAGGTTTAACCTAGGAATTCAAGGATTCGTCAATAAATGCAAATCAATCAATGTGATATACCATATTAACAAATTGAAGGAGAAAAACCATATGATAATCTACAGAGATGCAGAAAAAGCTTTTGACAAAATTCAACATCCATTTGTGATAAAAACCCTCCAGATAGTAGGCATAGAGGGAACCTACCTCAACATAATAAAGGCCATATATGACAAACCCACAGACAACATTGTTCTCAGTGGTGAAAAACTGAAACCATTTCCTCTAAGATCAGTAACAGGACAAGGTTGCATACTCTCACCACTACTACTCAACATTGTTTTGGAAGTTTTACTCACAACAATCAGAGAAGAAAAAGAAATAAAGGAATCCAAATTGGAAAAGAAGAAGTAAAACCGTCACTGTTTGCAGATGACATGATATTATACGTAGAGAATCCTAAAGGTGCTACCAAGAAAGTACTAGAGCTAATCAATGAATTTGGTAGAGGAGCAGGATACAAAATTAATGCACAGAAATCTCTTACATTCCTATACACGAATGATGAAACATCTGAAAGAGAAATTAAGGAAACACTCCCATTTACCATTGCAACAAAAAGAATAAAATACCTAGGAATAAACCTACCTAAGGAGACAAAAGACCTGTATGAAGAAAACTATAAGACACTGATGAAAGAAATAAAGATGATACAAACAGATGAAGAGATATACCATGTTCCTGGATTGGAAAAATCAACATTGTGAAAAATGACTCTACTACCCAAAGCAATCTACAGATTCAATGCAATCCCTATCAAACTATCAATGGCATTTTTTCACAGAACTAGAACAAAAAAATTTCACAATTTATATGGAAACACAAAAGATGCCGAAGAGCCAAAGCAGTCCTGAGAACGAAAAATGGAGCTGGAAGAATCAGGCTCCCTGAGTTCAGACTATACTAGAAAGCTACACTCATCAGGACAGTATGGTACTGGCACAAAAACAGAAATATAAATCAATGGAACAGGAGAGAAAGCCCAGAGATAAACCCACACACATATGGTAATCTTATCTTCGATAAAGGAGGCAAGAGTATACAGTGGAGAAAACAGACTCTTCAATAAGTGGTGCTGGGAAAACTGGACAGCTACATGGAAAAGAATGAAATTAGAACACATTCCTAACACCATACACAAAAAGAAACTCAAAATGGATTAAAGACCTAAATGTAAGGCAAGACACTATAAAACTCTTAGAGGAAAACATAGGCAGAACACTCTATAACATAAATCACAGCAAGATCCTTTTTGACCCACGTCCTAGAGAAATGGAAATGAAAACAAAATAAACAAATGGGACCTAATGAAACTTCAAAGCTTTTGCACAGCAAAGGAAACCATAAACAAGACCAAAAGACAACCCTCAGAATGGGAGAAAATATTTGCAAATGAAGCAACTGACAAAGGATTAATCTCCAAAATATACAAGCAGCTCATGCAGCTCAATTATCAAAAGAACAAACAACCCAATCCAAAAAGGGCCGAAGACCTAAATAGACATTTCACCAAGGAAGACATAGAGATGGTCAAGAGGCACATGAAAAGATGCTCAACATCACTAATCATTAGAGAAACCAAATCAAAACTACAATGAGGTATCACCTCACACTGGTCAGAATGGCCACCATCAAAAAATCTACAAACAATAAATGCTGGAAAGGGTATGGAGAAAAGGGAACCCTCTTGCACCCTTGGTGGGAATGAAAATTGATACAGCCACTATGGAGAACAATATGGAGGTTCCTTAAAACACTAAAAATAGAACTACCATATGATGACCCAGCAATCCCACTACCTGGGCATATACCCTGAGAAAACCATAATTCAAAAAGAGTCATGTACCACAATGTTCACAGCAGCTCTATGTACAATAGCCAGGACATGGAAGCAACCTAAGTGTCCATTATTGGATGAATGGATAAAGAAGATGTGGCACATATATACAATGGAATATTACTCAGCCATAAGAAAAAATGAAATTGAATTATTTGTAGTGAGGTGGATGGAATGAGAGTCTGTCATACCGAGTGAAGTAAGTCAGAAAGAGAAAAACAAATACCGTATGCTAACACATATATATGGAATCTAAAAGTAAAAAAAGCTTCTGAGGAACCCAGGTGCAGGACAGGAATAAAGATGCAGACGTAGAGAATGGACTTGAGGACACAGGGAGGGGGAAGGGTAAACTGAGATGAAGTGAGAGAGTGGCATGGACATATATATACTACCAAATGTAAAATAGCTAGCTAGTGGGAAGCAGCCACATAGCACAGGGAGATCAGCTCAGTGCTTTGTGACCACCTAGAGGGATGGGATAGGGAGGGTGGGAGGGAGATGCACGAGGGAGGAGATATGGGGATATATGTATATGTATAGCCGATTCACTTTGTTATAAAGCAGAAACCAACACACCATTGTAAAGCAGTTATACTTAAAAAAAAAAGAAAGGAAATTGAGTTGTTATTTGTAGTGAGGTGGGTGGACCTAGAGTCTGTCATACAGAGTGAAGTAAGTCAGAAAGAGAAAAACAAATACCGTGTGCTAACACACACACACACACACACACACACACACACACACATATGGAATCTATTTAAAAAATGTTTCTGATGAACCTAGGGGCAGGATAGGAATAAAGACACAGACATAGAGAATGGACTTGAGGACATGGGGAGGGGGAAGGGTAAACTGGGACTAAGTGAGAGAGTGGCATGGATATATACACACTACCAAATGTAAAGTAGATAGCTAGTGGGAAGCAGCGGCATAGCACGGGGAGATCAACTTGGTGCTTTGCGACCACCTAGAGGGGTGGGCTAGGGAGGGTGGGAGGGAGGCGCAAGAGGGAGGGGGTATGGGGATATACGTATGCATATAGTTGATTCACTTTGTTATACAGCGGAAGCTAACACAACACTGTAAAGTAATTATACTCCAATAGAGATTTTTTTTAAAAAAAAAAACCTAAACTAAATAAACCAACATAAGTCCTCTGAGAAATAGTGTGCTGGGGCGCTGCCATCTCTGTAGCCCCTGCACCTGGTTCGGGATAGTTAATGAGTGGCAGCCAGTGAAAATGTATCATTGCAGAACTGCCATGGGAGGTTTTGGATCCAGCCTTGGACCCAGCCAAATGAGTCCCAGTAGCCAAACGTCTGGAGGACAGCCTAATCATCCTTGTAAACAAGACCATTTCCTTTCCCCCCTGCCCATGGAAAACAGGACCCAACAAACCCCTTGCTGATGCAATATCCCCATCCATGTGCTCAGAGAATAGACCATTGTGTTTTCGCCAAGAGCTGGCTATCCAGTGAATAATGTGTTCCTATACATTTACACTCAGTGTGGAGTATCCTAGGACATGTTTATACTCAAGAAAGGTTAGTATTAACATTGTGTCAGGGGATTAATCCATTTTAATCGCAAATGCCAAGAAAAAAACCCTTTCTTTGGCGCCCAGATGTATGACTTTGGTTAAATATTTATAGATCATTTGGAATGTTTACTCTTCATTCTGGAACTAGGTATTTACTTGCATAATTGCATACTCTTCCCCCACCTCCAACCCTATTCAGTGTTCTCCTGATGTTTTCTCTCTATAAGGAGTAGCAGGGAGATGATGGGCACATCTGGCTACTGGAACAGAGCTTCTGATGTTGGTGGGAGCTGACCCCGAGCTAGTAGAGTAACCAGGAAAATACTCTAGGTATATTACCAGGATCATGGAATGAGGAGGGGCCTCAGAATCAGGAAACCTGGATTCTAGCCCCCAATCTGCTACCAATTAGGTGTGTGACCTTCGCTGGGCCTCAGTTTCCTCATCTATAAAATAAAAGAGATGAATTTGAATTTTTAAAATTTCTTCCAGCTCTGAATCATCATGGAAACGTTCTCTAAGCCATTTGAAATCCCTACCCACTCCAGATGTAATACTCAGGCTCTCTGGAGCAGTGCCCTCCAATCGAACCTTCTGCAATGATGGAAATGTGGTGTCCCATAAGGTAGCCTCTAGCCACATTTAGCTACGGAGCATTTCAAATGTAGCTAATGTGGCTGAGGGACTGAATTTTAAATCTTATTTTATTAATTTAAATGTCATAGCCATCTGTGATTAGGAGCTACCATATAGGGCAGCATAATGCTAGACGATTAACAATGGTATTGCCTCGCTCCTTACAGAAGGCCATTATCTGCGCTAACGACGGTTTCTAATTTGGAGAAGATTAAAGAAGTTGTTGGTAAACACTGCTCAGTTGGAATGCTCTTTCTTTGATGTAGAAGGTGGGATACAATCAGATATCCTCAGATGGGTTGAGGTTTTCAAAATGTACAACTCCTGAGTTCTTATTAATGCCAGTAAAAAGTGTCAAGCCATTGAACTGATTTCCTCTTTTTTTCTGTCTGAAATGTTAATATGCTTTTAGCTGCACTATGGTAAGCTGGGAAAACAGTATCAGTGTAGGGCATTCTAAGACATCACACAGATTGCACAGAATCAACCTTCATCATTTCACATTAAACATTTTTTATACCAAAACAAGAGCTTGTTTACTTAATTTGCAAAGTGTTTCTTTGCCATTTAATAGTTGACTGATCTATATTTCATAGCATTGACTGCAGAGAGTTATTCATCTGTCTGAATTAAAAATAGTGGCAGCTCTTCATTATACAACTCGTTGAGTTGAAAATCAGCTATGGCTGTTCCTGGACTTGCCTTTCTTGCTTCCAAATTTACAATATTTTTCTTGATATAGTAAATAATATATGATTATTAGTTATTACTAAAACTAGTACCAGTAATAACTAAGTAATAATAAGCATTTATTAGTCAAGACTTTCTATCATAGCTCTTATAGTACAAATAGCATTCATGATAAATCTTGGGAATATTTGAAAAAATATTAGACGCCAGTCCATGAACTGGTGAGAATGGAGAGTTCTAAAGAATATGATCCACTTGCCCAAGTGGTATTGTATATGTCAGGGTTGGTAAATCCATGGCATGAAAGCTGTCATTTCCCACCCATTCCTTTGTCTTTGGCTTTCTTTCCCACTGAGCTTGGACCTAGCCTCAGAATTCTTCTCAACACAGTGTTCTAGGCAGCCAGTATCAAACAAGTGAGACAATTAACTGACAACATTTAAGATGAAGCTGATTTTCCCTCTCTGGTTTTTGCCGTGTGGACATGATCGATTTGTAAGAAACAAAAACACAGTAAAATACTATTATATTTCAGCTCTAGAGCTGAAAGGATCCCTAAAGAGCATGCAATCCAATCCCCTTATTTTATACATGAGAAGACTGAGGCTGAAAGAAGTGAGGCGAGTTAAATAAGGTTAGAAAGTCAGTTGGTGGCAAAAATAGGACTAGATCCCAGCCTCCTGACTCAGACAGACTCAGCAAGACAGACACCGTCTCCAGCCTACCACGTGGTAATTGTACTTTGCATGTTTGGTGCAGGAGTATCATTGCTCTTGAGTTTACTGGAAACGATGTCTACTTTCCTGGACAAATGAGCTGGATAGGCCTATTAAACTGGGCCCATCTATTGGTTTGTGGTGTGGCCACATCCAAACAGATTATCTGGTATATTTTCCCATGAGTCGGATTTACATGTTTTCCAGACATCTGTGTCCAGTGCCAACTGATTGGAAGAAAGAAATAGCAGCCCATTAATTGAAACGACCAACCCTAGCTTAGCAGGACCCACTGGAATGTTTAGTTCTGATTAACAAATACAATCTTTATTTTTATCATTAGCAAATTCCTGGATGTTTGCCTTTGTTAATGTGTTGCTCTTCACCTAATAATTTGCTCCTCTTAATACAGCCTGTGTCCTCAAGAGGGGTTGCTCCTATGCCTTAATAAACTGTTTATTAAGTTTAATAACATTGATATCATTGTCAGGCAGTTTCTAAGGGTTGAGCCCTCACATTTTAAATAGAGAGGAGTGAAACCTGCTATTCTAATCATGCAGTAGCAGGAACCTGGGAGTCTGGGTTATTCCATCTTTATTATTTTTTTTTGATTTATAGTTGATATACAATATTGTGTTAGTTTCAGATGTACAGCAAAGTGGTTCACATATATATATATTCGTATATATACTCATATATGTGTATACATATATATATATATTCTTTTCCAGATTCTTTTCCATTACAGGTTATTACAAGATATTGAATATAGTTCCCTGTGCTATACAGTAAATCCTTCTTGTTTAGCTATTTTATATATAGTGTTGTGTATCTGTTAATCCCATACTCCTAACTTATGCCTCCTCCCTTCCGCCTTTGGATTTACCCGTTCTTTAGATTGTGTTTACAATCTAAATGGTTCTTTAGGTTGGCAATGTTAAATGATTTGCAAAGTGAGAATCACATTTATTATTTATTAAGTAGTATAATGACTATAAATGAACAATCAGGAGAAGGGTATAATTGTGGTTAATGGCATTATCATTAACTGCCAGGTGCATCTGTTTCTGAACAAACATTCAGTGCCTCTGTTTAGAGGTATGTTTATATCCTAGTTTCCCCTGCTGTTGAACATTCCCATTAAGCAGCAAGTTTTATTAGAGTAGTTTACTCTCCTTCCTTTTTTTCCTTTTAACACTTTGGTTGTGTCTCAAAGATCCCCTTCTTGTTTTTCCAATTAGATCCTTATAATCCTTTCAGTAAACTAAATTTCAGTGTGTCTGAAGCTTCTCAGCTCTTCCGAAGGCATGAGCAGGAGAGGCCTGATCCCCCAGTTTCCATAGGAAGACACACCCTTCAGCTAGTGACTTGTAATTTCCTTTACAAGATTGGCTTGGTTCCTGCCATACCTTGGGTCTACGAAGAAGCAGACCAGACACTCAGGGTTTCTTTTTTTTTTGCTTTTAACATCTTTATTGGAGTATAATTGCTTTACAATGGTGTGTTAGTTTCTGCTTTATAGCAAAGTGAATCCACTATACATATACCTATATCCCCATATCTCCTCCCTCTTGCATCTCCCTCCCACCCTCCCTATCCCGCCCCTCTAGGTGGGCACAAAGCACCGAGCTGATCTCCCTGTGCCATAAGGCTGCTTCCCACTAGCTATCTAGTTTGCATTTGGTAGTGTATATATGTCCATGCCACTCTCTCACTTCATCCCAGCTTACCCTTCCCCCTCCCCATGTCCTCAAGTCCATTCTCTACATCTGCGTCTTTATTCCTGCCCTGCCCCTAAGTTCCTCAGAACCATTTTTTTACATGCCATATATATGTGTTAGCATACGGTATTTGTTTTTCTCTTTCTGACTTACTTCACTCTGTATGACAGACTCTAGGTCCATCCACCTCACTACAGATAACTCAATCTCATTTCTTTTTATGGCTAATACTCCATTGTATATATGTGCCACATCTTCTTTATCCATTCATCTGTCAATGGACACTTAGGTTGCTTCCATGTCCTCGTTATTGTAAATAGAGCTGCAATGAACATTGTGGTACATGACTCTTTTTGAATTATGGTTTTCTCAGGGTATATGCCCAGTAGTGGGATTGCTGGGTCATATGGTAGTTCTATTTTTAGTTTTTTAAGGAACCTCCATACTGTTTTCCATAGTGGTTGTATCAATTTACATTCCCACCAAGACTGCAAGAGGGTTCCCTTTTCACCACACCCTTTCCACCATTTATTGTTTGTAGATTTTTTGATGGTGGCCATTCTGACCGGTGTGAGGTGATACCTCATTGTAGTTTTGATTCGGATTTCTCTAATGATTAGTGATGTTGAGCATCTTTTCATGTGCCTCTTGGCCATCTCTATGTCTTCCTTGGTGAAATGTCTATTTAGGTCTTCTGCCCATTTTTGGATTGGGTTGTTTGTTTTTTGATATTGAGTTGCATGAGCTGCTTGTAAATTTTGAAGGTTAATCTTTTGTCACTTGCTTCATTTGCAAATATTTTCTCCCATTCTGAGGGTTGTCTTTTGGTCTTGATTATGGTTTCCTTTGCTGTGCAAAAGCTTTTAAGTTTCATTAGGTCCCATTTGTTTATTTTTATTTCCATTTCTCTAGGAGGTGGTTCAAAAAGGATCTTGCTGTGATTTATGACATAAAGTGTTCTGCCTTTGTTTTCCTCTATGAGTTTTATAGTCTCTGGCCTTACATTTAGGTCTTTAATCCATTTTGAGTTTCTTTTTGTGTATGGTGTTAGGAATGTGTTCTAGTTTCATTCTTTTCCATGTAGCTGTCCAGTTTTCCCAGCACCACTTATTGAAGAGGCTGTCTTTTCTCCATTGTATATTCTTACCTCCTTTATCAAAAATAAGGTGACCATATGTGTGTGGGTTTATCCCTGGACTTTCTATCCTGTTCCATTGATCTATATTTCTGTTTTTGTGCCAGTACTATACTGTCTTGATTACTGTAGCTTTGTAGTATAGTCTGAAGTCAGGGAGCCTGATTCCTCCAGCTCTGTTTTTCTTTCTCAAGATTGCTTTGGCCATTCGGAGTCTTTTGTGTTTCCATGCAAATTGTGAAATTTTTTGTTCTACTTCTGTGAAAAATGCCAGTGGTAGTTTGATAGGGATTGCATTGAATCTGTAGATTGCTTTGGGTAGTAGAGTCATTTTCACAATGTTGATTCTTCCAATCCAAGAACATGGTATATCTCTCCATCTGTCTGTATCATCTTTAATTTCTTTCATCAGTGTCTTATAGTTTTCTGCATACAGGTCTTTTGTCTCCTTAGGTAGGTTTATTCCTGGGTATTTTATTCTTTTGGTTGCAGTGGTAAATGGGAGTGTTTCCTTAATTTCTCTTTCAGATTTTTCATCATTCGTGTATAGGAAAGCAAGAGATTTCTGTGCATTAATTTTTATCCTGGTACTTTACCAAATTCATTGATTAGCTCTAGTAGTTTTCTGGTAGCATCTTTAGGATTCTCTATGTATAGTATCATGTCATCTGCAAACAGTGACAGTTTTACTTTTTCCGATTTGGATTCCTTTTATTTCTTTTTTGTCTCTGACTGCTGTGTCTAAAACTTCCAAAACTCTTGAATAATAGTGGTGAGAGTGGGCAACCTTTTCTTGTTCCTGATCTTGGTGGAAATGGTTTCAGTTTTTCACCATGCAAACGATGTTGCCTGTGGGTTTTTGTTGCAATGGTAAATGGGACACTCAAGTTTCTTGACAGAGAAGAGGATGTGAGTGTCTTCCCTTACAGGGTAAAAGTAGAAAAGGGAAAGTTGTAAAAATTTGTGTTTTTTTCATATTATCTCAGCTCCTCTTTCAGTGAGACCCCATAACTCATCTCTAATGAGCTCTATTCCAACTGTATCGCAGACTATGCCCTCTGAAATGTTGGCTTTGAAAATGTTACTTCTCCTGGCGCTATTTAGCCTCAAAGAGACCCCTCCCACAGAGTATATGTAGTTTACGTGTACACTCTTAATAAAGGAAAGTCTGACTGCCAACATCAGCTCCTTCAACTTCTGCCAGATCATTCTTCTTTCTCATATTGCTGTCACCACCAGCCTCATTTTCACATGAAATCAGATACCTTCCTATCAATACTGAAGGAAGGTATCTCATCCCACACTAGGATCCACCCATTCTACTCAGATCATTGACTCCTTCCACACTATTAAGCTCAAGGCCTTGTATCAGAGCTTTTCCTGTGGAATTCACATAGAGACCAAAACCAGTATAATGGTGAGCTTTCCAATTGCTAATTTATAAATGTCTGACATTTTTCTCTGTGAGGGAATTTGAATGAATTTGAATTTGCAGGTCCTCTGTTGTAAAGGTCTAGGGTTAAGGAATCTCTACTTCTACTCCCCTTTACCTCCTTAGAATGTGTGTTACCATTATCCTCAAACCATCCAACCCTGGGATACTTGCAGAGTCCATATCTTTGCCCATATAGCAAATCATGGTTGGGGAAGAATCCTTTATTAGTTTGGGACCTCTATGAAGCAGACTCTAATATGGCATTAGATATGCATGAGGTTTATTGAGCTGAGTTCCCATGAGGAAAAATGGGAAGGGAGCCAAAGGAAGTAGGGGCTGTTAGATCATAGTGCGGGGCCAACCCCTGTGAAAGAGAGAGGGAAGGAAAGAGGATTGGACAAGTAGAATCTCAGATTGCAGGACAGTTTTGAGAATGTTTCAGCCAAGCCAATAAAGAGTCCTCAAGCCAAAGTCGCCCATGAGAGAGGAGTCCCCTGTCTCACGGAAGGGGCCCACATTAGTATTCTTGCCATGCTCAGCCATTGGCTAGGAACTGCCTGCTGGAAGCATGACCTCGGCTCAAATGCAGCGATGGATTCAGAGGGTCAGCAGCTAGGGCCATCTGTCAATTATGCTCCCCAAAGCAAGAGAACTGTGTGGCACATTTTCAGGGCTGCCACAAAACCTAATAATCACTGGGCTTGGTTCATTGGAAAATCTTCATCTCCAGCTGCTACTCTGACCTAAGCACTGTGAGTAAACATTATTTCACCCGTGTCAGTGGCTCACAGCAGGTTGTTTGAATCAGCCATCTCTTTCCTAAAAATCTGGTCAGATCCCCTGCACCATCACTAAAATCTATTAATCAATTTTTCTGGTCACATGAGCAAAAATCGAAAGCATCAGCTTCTTCTTCCCTGGGTCCATCTCTGTCTTTTCCAGTGCTCAAGAGATAGCCATCCTCGTTGTCCTTTGTGACCCCAAGCTACTCTGCTTTCTTCTACTTCTCCTTTGTTTCCATAATCTTTCCATAATCTGGCTCCTTCCCTTCTGCTATCAGACATGTCCTGGTTTCTCCACTCTTGCATAAACCTTCACTCTACCTCAATTTGAAATCCAAATTACTTTCCCATCTTTCCACACTTGCTGCCATTGGTTCAGGACAGTGCATTACAGTGTAATACATGTTCCAATGTGAGTGTGTGTCAGAGGTCACCTGCAGGGCTTGTTGAAACACAAATTATTGGACCTCCCCTCCCAGAGGTTCTGATTCAGTCTGTTTGGGGTGAGGATCTGATCATTTGCGCTTCTAACGAGCTCCCAAGTGATGTGGATGCTGCTGGTCCAGGAGCCACACTTTGAGAAGCACTGGTATAGCAGTTAAGAGTGTGGCTTCTGGATCCAGTCTGCCTGAGTTCAAATCCTGGCTCTGACTCTTAAGTTGTGTAACATTAGGCAAGTTCTTAGTCCCTCAGTTTCCTCATTTGTAAAATAGAGGTAATAATGCCTACCTCATACAGTTGTTGTGGAGATTACATGATTTAATATATATAGTTCTTAGTACACTGGCACATGCCTGGCACATAATAAATGCTGTAACTTGTTAGGTATTATTGTTCAATCGACCCAAAATGCTAGAGCCAGTAAGAATAATCTAGGCCATCCCTCACCAAATCCAAGTCCAAATTTGCATAATACCTTTATTCTTGCCGTATGTAGTACTCATTATTTTACTAAATGCTTTTCTTTAGGTTGGCTCATGGTTTTACCTGGCTAAATTTATTTTAAAATAAAAATAGAAATGGAAGACCAGTGTTTTCCAAATTTAAGATAGAATATATACAAAACTATTAAAATAAAATAAATTTATCTGTGTACCACCTCAAACCACTTATTGTTTGGGTATCCCTCTTTGAAAGAGGATTGATGTCACTCATAAGCCTTCTTTTCAAATAAGGAAACTGAAATCCAAAGGAAAGGAGGTACTCAGTTATGATCACAGAAAGTTAATGGCAGAGCTGAGACCAAGTCTCCTAAATCCCTGACAAGGACACTGTCTTTACTACCTCTTGGAAGAAATGCCCCACTACCCCTTCCTCCTGCCTTAGGATGACATTATAGCAGCTGTCTCTCTAATACTGAAGACACCTAATTTCTAGCAAGGTTTTGTCATTTAACCTGATTTTATAGGTCTGTAACAACACCTGTTTTTTATATCATAGGGGTTTTGGCCATGGTTGATTATAGTCCTAAGAGCTTAGAGTTGGAAGAGAAGCTGAACATGCTGGCTGCCAGATAATTAGGAGGAAGTGTGAAAAATGAACATGGGCAAGAAAAACAGTCAGAGGTTTTTAACAGGGTGAGGTTGGCAGACCAGTGACAGGAGTGAACTGAAAAGCAGATTCAGGGTACATACACAACTTGGATCTCAACAAAGTTAGAGGAAAGAGGAAACAAGAGCAGGGAAGAGGAAAGAGGCTCCGAATGCTGTGTTGTTTGGTAGGCCATATGCAAGCATGGGAGAAGTCTATTTAGCTGATGAGTCTCTTTATAGAACCATCAGTCCTTTCTCAAGTTCTTTCAACGCCCAAGGGCATCCTGGCCCTCACTTTGAGAAATGCTGCTTTACATTTTAGTGTGGAGCACTAACACAGACTCTTCTAGATAGCATAGACCCTCACCTTAGTCCAATTCAAATAGCAGTCCATCAGAGCAGAACTTTGCATACAGCTCCCTTCAGGAGGTAAGTCCCCTCAATTCTGAGGTGCCCTTCCATTTTTCTTCTTCCCTGTGAGACTCAGAGTGGCTTGAGCAATTAGCAGAACCAACAATGGGGGTTCTTTGTAAGTGTGCTCTCAAGAGGGATAGAGCCTTCTTAAGCCATCCAACTTTTGGAAAGCTTCCCTGGCAGATCTAGGGAAGGGTTTATACAAAACGTGGCCAGGGTTTGCTTTTTCCCTGAGGCACCATTTTCCATTGTTGCTTTTTTTATAACTGGAGTTAAGAAGTTCAGGATTATACAAAAGATGCTGAATAGCCAAAGCAATCTTGAAAAAGAAAAATGGAGCTGGAGGAATCAGGCTCCCTGACTTCAGACTGTACTACAAAGCTACAGCCATCAAGAAAGTATGGTACTGGCACAAAAACAGAAATATAGATCAATGGAACAGGATAGAAAGCCCACGCACATATGGTCACCTTATTTTTGATAAAGGAGGCAAGAATATACAATGGAGAAAAGACAGCCTCTTCAATAAGTGGTGCTGGGAAAACTGGAGAGCTACATGTAAAAGAATGAAATTAGAACACTCCCTAACACCATACACAAAAATAAACTCCAAATGGATTAAAGATCTAAATGTAAGGCCAAACACTATAAAACTCTTAGAGGAGAACATTCTATGACATAAATCATAGCAAGATCCTTTTTGACCCACCTCCTAGAGTAATGGAAATAAAAACAAAAATAAACAAATGGGACCTAATGAAACTTCAAAGCTTTTGCACAACAAAGGAAACCATAGGGCTTCCCTGGTGGCGCAGTGGTTGAGAGTCCGCCTGCCAATGCAGGGGACACGGGTTCATGCCCCGGTCCGGGAAGATCCCACATGCCACAGAGCGGCTGGGCCCATGAGCCATGGCCGCTGAGCCTGCGCGTCCGGAGCCTGTGCTCCTCAACGAGAGAGGCCACCACAGTGAGAGGCCCGCGTACCGCAAAAAAAAAAAAAAAAGGAAACCATAAACATGATGAAAAGACAACCCTCAGAATGGGAGAAAATATTTGCAAATGAAGCAACTGACAAAGGATTAATCTCCAAAATATACAAGCAGTTCATGCAGCTCAATATCAAAAAAACAAACAACCCAGTCCAAAAATGGGCAGAAGACCTAAACAGACATTTCTCCAAAGAAGATATACAGATTGCCAACAAACACATGAAAGGATGCTCAACATCACTAATCATTAGAGAAATGCAAATCAAAACTACAATGAGGTATCACCTCATACCAGTCAGAATGGCCATCATCAAAAAATCTAGAAACAGTGAGTGCTGGAGAGGGTGTGGAGAAAAGGGAACTCTCCTGTACTGTTGGTGATAATGTAAATGATACAGCCACTATGGAGAACAGTATGGAGGTTCCTTAAAAAACTAAAAATAGAACAACCATATGACCCAGCAATCCCACTACTGGGCCTATACCCGGAGAAAACCATAATTCAAAAAGAGACAGGTACCCCAATGTTCATTGCAGCTCTATTTACAATAGCCAGCACATGGAAGCAACCTAAGTGTCCACTGACAGATGAATGGATAAAGAAGATGTGGCACATATATACAATGGAATATTACTCAGCCATAAAAAGGAGTGAAATTGAGTTATTTGTAGTGAGGTGAATGGACCTAGCGTCTGTCATACAGAGTGAAGTAAGTCAGAAAGAGAAAAACAAATACTGTATGCTAACTCATATACATGGAATCTGAAAAAATGGTACAGATGAACCTAGTGGCAGGGCAGGAATAATGACACAGATGTAGAGAACGGACTTGAGGACATGGTGGGAGGGGAGGGAAAGCTGGGACAAGGTGAGAGAGTAGCATTGACATATATACACTACCAAGAAGGAGGGGATATGGGGATATATGTATAGATATAGCTGATTTACTTTGTTGTACAGCAGAAACTATATATAACAATTATACTCCAATATAAATGGGAAAAAACCCCTTATCTCACTGGAAAAAAAAAGTTCAGGATTTGCGCAGATAAGGTAAAGTAAACAAAATGTTTTACCCCACTGGTGGTTTCTCCAAGCTTAACTTCCCCTCTCCCCACGTACTCCTTCCATCGTAGTTCCTTGATCCTGGCATATACACACCTCTGACCCCTCTTCTATTCTGCACAGTTCCCCAAGATAAGCAAAACTAACAGAGGTAGCTATATGCAGAGTGCCCATGAGTGTTACCACATCTATTGATACAAGATTTAGAGAAGTGTGTGAGCTGTATAAAATGGACATCCTGGCCTCAAATCATTGTGCGTTTAACATGTACAGTTGATTGATTTCACCTTTTTTTCTTCCCAGACAGGAATTAATTATTCCCCTTGCATGTTAGCAAACCAACATGTCATGTTCTTTGGGACTCGGAGTGTGTTAATTCAAACCAAATTACAAAAGTCCCCTGATGTCAACTATAACTGTCTAGGAGTACTTTCGTTGCAACCCTATTCCAGGCATCTTAGGGAAGAATATTATAGAGTAAAAATCATTCCCTTTAAATTAGGTGTACCCATAGGATTACACATATCCCACTGAAATGTTCGGTAAAATCTTGTTAGGCCAGAACCTTTGCTATCTGGGATATCTGTGGTACTCCTCTTTTAGGAGGAATCACATATGAGAGGGAAATGACCCGAGAGGTCAGGGATATAGCCCAGAAAAAAAAAAAAAAAAGAGCCTTCATGTAGCATCCTGGGACCCCTTCCCATTTAGTCCATGTCCTGAAGCTCTAACAAATACAGACTCAGACAATGGGAATGATCTACTGGAGAATAACTCAGAAGCCACTGAGCTCTCAAATAGCAAAGAAAGATTTTCTATCATCTCTACCTTATGAGACAGGAAGTTTGCCTCTGACAATTTAGAGAGATTTGCATCAATAAGGGTTTTTCCATGAGGCCTCAATGAACCATACAATTCTGTAAATTTGCACAGTCCATACTCCAAGAGTCCCCATTACCTAAAAGATTTGCTGTAAACTCTAATAAATACCTTAATAAATTAATGAGTTTTCTAAAAGATAGGGCCCACAGGAACCCACAGATCCTAGGATATAATTCCCAAGGGCTGAGGAAGTTGCTTGTGAATCAGACAGGACCTTCTGCAGCTTGGGGAAGAAGTGGGGGTTCTAGTTCTGCCCCAGCCTGGCCTGGGCTCCACGGGAATATATGCATTCTCTATTTTTACTTGGTTTCTGGGCTTGTATGTGCAAATCATTCAGTGGTCTCAGTACCTATGACAGGATCCAGGATTCTCATTTCAACAAATATTTCATGGCCATGTGGCTAGGTTCTAGAGAAACAAAGATGAACAAGACAGAGACCCCACCCTCAAGCACCTCACTACCTGGTGACAGAAGGAGACCAAGAGATTAACAATCACAATTTACAGAGGTAAATGTTATTATCGAGGTATAAACACAATGCAAAGTGAGCATTTTTTGTTATTTGACAGATAGTAGAAATAGCTATAAGGATGATTATTTCCTTTGCTGATGTGACCACTTTGTTTTTATGGGTTAAGATCAGATTTATCTGAACTAGGAAAAAAAAAGAAAAAACATAATTAGTTCATCACCGTACGTTATAGGGATATATGTTGACCAGCATATAACTTCTTGCAAAAATATTTTCACATGAGAATTCACATTTGGGCCTTTATTTACTATATAACATAACTTTTGTATATCTAGCTCCCTTCTATAATATCCGCTACACGAGGGCAGGGATTTTTGCCTGTTTCGTTCACTGTTGTAGCTGCAGCGCCTAGAACTGAGCCAGTGAATGTGTAATAAATATTTGTTGAACAGATGAATAAATTAAATATAGATGATTAAAAATTATGAGAAGTGCCTTGAAAGAATATTAACGTGTGTGATTAGAGATTATAACAAGGGGATCTGCTGTAGATCAGGGCATCTCGATGGGTCTCTCTGAGCCAGAGACATTTGAGCAGAGACATGGGCGTTACCCTTTAGACAACAAACAGCTCCCATTTGGCATACAAAAACTCCTGGAAATCTGCAGGTGTCTGGTTTTTAAGTGACTCCCATTTGCAGGATACTCAGTTGACATGTTAAGAAATGGGTTCGAAGTGGCAATTTGTAAGCGGGGGTTCTTGTTGATTATCTCAGTCTCCCAGTTCTACCTAAATCATTGGGTTTAAAGCCAAGGCAACGGAGTTCAGACCCATGTTTCCCTCCTGCTTCAGTCCCCATGTGGGATTCTGCATAGACTTAGCTCCGTGCATTCAGTCTCTTGAAACTCCTCTGTGACCTCTCTGGAGCTGGTACCACCACTCAGGATGCTCTTCTTCGTTGGCAAGAGACAGGTCTGCCATCTGGAGTCAGAAAAACAGCCTGCCAACCACTGAACAGTTCAGCCTGGGCCCTGGACAATGAGCATCGGGCAATAGCCAATTCCTTGTCTGCAATTTGCTGATTATCACACCCCAGGGTGTGGGATTGTACAGCCAGGACCGCTTTGCTCTGCCTCTCATCAAGGCAGAATGAACACAGATCCTGACAGGTCAGATCTTCCCCCAGACCTCAGAGGTTGCTGTACAAAGGACCAGGCTTAATCTCTGGCCAAGTGTATAATTCATTTATCTGCACGGTCATGAATTCTGGGCTCTCAGGGCAGGAAGCGTGGGGCATTGTGACTGGTTCTACAGGCCCAGGGAGTCACTTAAGCCCTGATTGTATTGTGGAGGGAGGGATTTCGGAGACAAAGGCCTCTGTCCTCCAGAGATTGAGCAGACTGGAAGGGGAGCCTATGCGCACAAACAAATGGCGCTGTAGGGAGAGGTTGACAGCCTTGTCATCAATGCCCATGAACTTCTCTAGATCATGTAAGTGATGACAAGGGGGCTGGAATTAATTATTTCATAGACTTTAGCCGAGAGGAATTGAGATAGGTAAAGAGTTCATCTCAGGATGTTTGCCCACTGCACATCCGCCACTTTGCAGTGGAGAGAAGTTTTAAACACCAAGGGCTACTTTTTTCACTTGTCCCCTTCTCAGGGAGTTGTTGGGGGTCTTAATGGTCTTAATTTTCGCCTCCAGCTGTCAGAGCTCCTTTACCACCACCCAAAAGACTTGAAATAGAAGGCAGTGCTGTATAGAGAGCAGATACTTTAAAGCTAATTGGAAATTGTTTGGAAATTTACAGTTTCCTGGCTTGGCCAGCTGGCGCTCTCTCTCTGATCCTCTGGACTTCCTGCTGAAGAGAGATGGGAAGGGGATGCCATTCTGTGTTCCTGGAGTTTCATTTGCGTGGTTCCACAGCCTGAGGGAAGTTGACCCGCTGCAATAAATGTAGCCTCAAATTTAGAGTTATTTGGATTTTCAAGCGTTTCCAGCTCCATATCTTTCATGTCACTGCAGCCTACATTGAACTGTGCAATGGAGGGCGTTTTAATCATGAATTGTATGTTATATATACACTGCAGGCTCTAGAAAGGGAGGAGGCGGAGTGTCATGGAAGGCAGAAAGCACTGCAGAGGAAGGCAAAGCACAGAGCTCTAGTGCCTACTCTGACCTTGTATACTTCACCTCTTTGTATGGTGAAATATCTGGATGCGTCATTTTTTACTTTTCTCCCTATTCATTTTTGGGATGTGATGTGAAGGACATGATGAAATGCCAGGCCCAGATCTCCCTAACCAATCCTGTTCGTATCTACACTGACAATCATTCGTCACTCCACTGAAGGGTCCCTGAGTGCAATCATTATCTGGAATGCGATCAGGCATCAAATACATTATCAGTCATTAATACTTTTCCCCTCAGATGCATTTATCAAATTAGTCTCGAGAAAATTGGGACCCCTGGGGAAACGGGCTGAAAGTATAAAGCTCTCTATGGTGACTGGAGAGGATTTTGTTCGCTTAGTCTTTTTACCCTTTGACACCTAATAATAGGTGCATAGATAGTTGCATAGATAATCAGATAGTTCCTAGATAATCAGCAAGCCCTAAAGATTCCCTGCTTCATATGAGTTCACTTATCTGCCAGCCAACAGCCTTATCACCGGTAAAACCATCAGAGGACTCTATTATCCCAGTGCATCCCAAGCAGTTTGTTGCTTTTTTCAGCAAATCTTTGTTAAGCGCTAATTCTAGCACTGTGCTAGGTCCTGTAGAGGATATGGAAAATATTCCCATAGTCTTCCTTTAATGAGCTTGTTTTCTGGTTACTGGAGATAAGTCGACAAAATCTGCAATGTATACCTTTAAGGACCACGTGCTAAGTGACATAATTAGTGCTCCAGATAGAGTTTTGCAGTGATGTAGCAGATGGATTAGTCATGATAGGGTTCTTGATGGAGATGAGACTTTTCCTGGGGCCTTGAAAAATGCATATAATTTTAATATGAAGAGAAGAAGGAAGAGGGCCACTTGTGCAAAGAGAATTACACGAACCAAGGTCCGGAGGTGGGAATGAGCCTATAAATGTATGTGGAGGGATTATGTAAAAGAGATAAGGGTAGAAAAAAAAAGCTTCAGACCAGAGTAAAGAGCAGAGGAATCTTGATTTGATCCTTTACAGCAGTATCTTCAAAACCTTTTTGATCATACACTCCTGTCAGAAAAATACATTAGCATACCCCCAACGTACGTATATTTATTTGTAAAGTGTATACTTATACTAATGCACTAGTACATTATAAAGCATAAGCAAAAATTATAAAGGATGATGTAATAAAATTTTTAAAGTTCTAATATTTCCTTCTCATACCCCCCAAAATCATCTTGTGTTCCCCCTGGGGTGCCTGTGCCCCCGCTCTGGATACCACTGCCTTAGAGCATCAGTTAAACATTTTGGGACCACAGAGCCCTTTAAAAATCTGATGAAAGCTACATGTCCTCTTCTCTCCCCAGAAATCCATGCACAGATGCTTAAGTTTTTTGTACAATTTCAAAAACGGTGGAACAGGGGATGAACCCTCTGAAGCCCATTCTTAGACCCCAGTTTAAGAACCCCTTCCCTGGGTGGAGAAAGGCACTGAAGACTTCTGAGTAGTATAACAGCCTATAGACTTTAATCTTTTCATTGAATTTGGTCATCGTGCATAAGATGAATTGGCTGTGGCCAGGGTGGTGTGGGGAAGGGCAGGTGGTAGAAGCAGGGAGACAAATTAATAGGCTATTTCAAAACCTCAGGCCTGAAGTACAAATGTAATGACGATGGAAAAGAGAACAGATGCAAATAACATTTCAAAGGAAGCGTGAGCGGGTCTCAGTGATCAGTAGCAGATGAAGGGGAGGGAGGGGAATCAATGGCAACTCTGAGGCCTCAAGTTTGGGGTAGTGGAGGAAGGGCAATGATTCTTGGAAACTGTAAACTGGTTCAGATGACAGCCCAGCATCCCAATAGAAATCATCTGAGGACAGTGAGAAATGGGGGATGAAGCTTGGGAAAACAATCAGACAGGAGTCACAGATTGCGGAGTTGAAAGAATGGGAGTAGAGCAGCTATGAGAACAGACAGAATAACAATGGTCAACATTTATGTACCAGGCACTGTTCTAAGCACTTTACATACATCGATTCAGTTAATCCTTATGACAACCTCTGTGAGGCAAGTGCTATTACAATCATCATTCCATTTTATAAGTGGGAAACTGAAATAAAGCAGCTTGCCTCAAAGTCACAGAGCTAGGAAGTATCAGTAAGGTTTCCAACCCAAGCGGTCTCCAGAATCTCTACCCCGGAGCTCTATTCCGTGTGGCGTCTCAAGAGTGAGGGGTGGAGAGTGAGTGATGGGAAAGTTCACAGGGGAGAGGAGAAGAGGAAAGGACTAGCACCTATGGAGCACCCCAACGGATCAGGCATTGTGCCAGTGCTCTAATAATAATAAAGGCAGTAGCAGGGGCGTAGTTAAAACCACCAAGCGCTCTCTGGGGCATAGTGAATATACGTCATTTTAAAATCAGTCAGCACCCAAATGCCATTTCTAGTTGGAAAGAATTCCCCATTGCATGAGTCTTGTTGTAGGGCAGGGCTTCACCCCTTACTGTGGAAGCTGAAGAAGACCAGATGCTTTCTTTCCCCGTTCCTGGGTAGCTAGGGGGTGGGCACAGGACCTATGCCAGGCCAATAGGGCACTTTCCCTGCAACTTTCAATCTGGAGCAACTGAAGCTAAGATGACAAGACAGAATTCAACTACAATGGTAGTCCATGGCTGTGGTTATGGTACCTCAACCAGACTGTTCCTGCTACTGAAGTTCCAAAGTCTTCTCCGCCCTTCCATCTATTCTGGAAGTCTCCATATCACAGATTGTCAAACTACAAATCTGGCCCATTACCTTTTATTCCAAATAAAGTTTTATTAGCACACAGCCACGCCCATGCATTTATACAATACGTATTGTCTTTGGCTGTTTGGGGCCTGCGGTGGCAGAGTTGAATATTTGCAACATACGTACAGTTGAATAGTTGCAACACCATACATACAGCCCACAAGCCTAAAATATTTACTACCTGGCCCTTTCCAGAAAGTTTGCCCTCTCCTGCTCTACATCCTTCCAGTACATCCCTTTTTTGCTTAATATATGCAGACTTGATTTCTGTTGCTTACAGCCAAGAACTTTAACTGATACAAATGTATTATCTCATCTAATCCTCACAACAACCCAGACAAGTAGGTGCTATCAGTAACCTCAATTTGAAGAGAAGAAAACTAAGACACAAGGAGCTTATCTGCTCGGGATCACACAGATAATAAGTGCAAGGAAGTGACACAGCTGAAATTCCAGCCCAGTTCTATCTGACTCTATCATACATGAAAGAAATGAAGAAAATGGAGATGGAGCAGTTAGCAGTCCCAGACCTGTTTTGAGATAGCAAATGAAGGAAAATTATTTCCCCATGTTGTGTGGAAGCACCAAAGTGATCAGCACCATGGAAACAGAGAGGAGAAAGGAACAGAGATAGTAGCAGCTTGGGTTTGACATGTTTATCTCCCTCTGGCTGCTTCTATGCAGTCTATTAAAATGTTGGTTTGAGCCTCTGTCAAAAGGTTACACTGACCTCTCAATTCTTACGTTCTCTGCCAGCCTTTTACTTGCTGAGACATCTAGAATACATTTGAGTTGCAGCCCAGAGGTATACTAGACTGTGGAGTTTGAATTCTCTCTTCAGGTCACTTGGACCTGTGCTGGATCCAGGTGACAGGAGCTGAAGTACCATATTGTTTCCTCTGCTAAAATCTGTGCCTTTTGAGGACAGAGTGTGTTGGGCTGCACCCCACAGGCCTGTAAGCCTTGTAGTTGCCCAGCCTCGAGGCCAAAGAAGGAGCCCAGAGACAGCAACAGGGACGTCAATGGTTTATTGGGTAGGGGACATTACACGTCCTCAATAAAAGGGCCTGGAGTGACACCCCCCACTGTGGACGGCAGGCAAGACATGGCAGTCATCCTCACTCCTGGAGGAGAAGGCAGCTACCATTAATAGGGGGAACTATGTCAGGTTGGCTCATCAGTTACCAGGGAAACCAGCAGCTTGGGCACAGCCTCAGGTTAATGACCATCACGAGGGCTGATGTTTCTCTTTAATAAAATAGCAGGTGGAGCCATTCGAGCCTAAGGATTCGAACAATCAGTAGCTAGGGCATGGGGCAAGCAGGTTCCTGTGAGTAGGGTGTAGGCGAGGCAGGAACTGGTCGAGCAGGGGATGTACAAAGAGCAAGAGAACAGCCATCTTGAGTGGCCTGACTGTATAGGGTGCAAGGCTTGCTCGTTAATACCACCTACATATTGAAATATGTAGTCGGTGCCGTCTTTTGAAGTGGCTCATGTGGAGATGACCACAAAAGCTAATTTCACAGGCAACCCTCTGTCCTCTCTGTGTGACTAGGGCAGATGGTCACTTTCACCCTGAGCTCAGCGGTCTGGAGCTTTTGCTTTGCTAAATGCAGACGACAATGGCCAATAAGCCACAGCTTTTCAGGGGTGGGTGGGAGAAGGTTCAGGCACATACAGCTTTTCAGTCTTACCCACTGGGCCTGGAGTTCCTTCCATGGGACTCTTGTGAATCCTTACAATAACACGGTGTTCCCTCTGCTCAGTATACCATTTAATTAAGCTAATTAATGACAAGTAAACATCTCACAGCAGCGAGCCTTCTGTTGGAAGAGTCCGAAGGTAGCAAGGAGCAAAATGCAGACTGGTGAAGGAGGCTTCTTGGACCAAGGCTTTTGGAGTGTTATCGGACTGACCTGTTTGTGTATGCACGTGGGGACTGACGGACACACACACACACACACACACACACACACACACACCCCTTTCTGTTAAAAGAATCTTCTTTTAAGCTCGTTGGGAGAATTTGTGAGTTTCATTATTGTCACATGTACTGATGGAGTGATTTGACCCTCAGCAAACTTCTCTCTCTCATAATTTAAAGAAGAAAACCCTACTTCTGCCAAGTAGGTTGGGAGAAAATTTGTGAGCGTCCTGTATTTTGTAGCACATGATGGGCCCCCAGGAATGCTTTTTTTTTAACCGTCTGCTAATGGGCCAAGGGGACACCCGAAATGGTGTCTAAAGACAGACGTCTTTTTGCTGTGGGTCAAAACCCAGCTCCATGGCTGTCCGAGCTGGCTGTTTTTTGGATGAGTGCCTGGAGCTAACTAGCAAAAGAGTGAACCCAGGGAAGCCGTTAGGAACTTTCATTATTATTTCTTGATGATCTGTATGTGGAAAAGGAGTGTTGGTCAGGACAGTTGTCAAACCAGCCTTCAGCACACTCATTCGCAAGCTCTAATCACCAAGCTCTGATCATATTCACCTAGTACTGAATCCTTTTTCAAAGCACTTTCCCATTGAAGATTCTCGTTAAACCCCCGCAACAATCCAGTGCAAGTTCCATGATTAGGGGCTACCCTGTAGATCAGTAGGTCGACAGCTATGCCATTCGGCAGGTCAGGTGCTCAGGTGTGTGTTTCCAGGTGCCCTGGGCCTGGGACTTGGGGAATTGTGGCATTACTGGGCAGCTCAAAGAGAAGCAGAGCCTAAGCAAACTGAACTCACAGTTGCATGTTTTTATGATCGGTGACCAACGATACAACGATGACCAACAAGAGACTTTGATTCTCTCAACCCTTCGATTTTGCTGTAAAATTCTTTCAAATTAAATCTTCTCTGATCAAACTCAATGTTGATTCTAAGCACTATAACTCTGAGAATGTTGCTTAAAAGTGAACACTGAATAACACATTGTGGCAATGGAGCCCTGTTTGGTGTAATCAGAGAAGAGCGTTTGATAGCTCACTTCTCATTCTCCCATGAAGGAAGCAAAAAACGTTGATGAACACATCTGAAGAGCCCAGTTTTCACAGGGCTTCCCGTATGCCCACTCAGACAAGGGGATCGTATGTCTTAGTTAAGTCCACAAACGGAAAATACAGATCATAACATTGCCGTTCTTCTGAAGAGAACTAAAAGAGAAAATATGTCAGCTGTCATTTCATTAAATGTCACATAAGCTGCCCCAACTTTGGGGGAGGACATTCATGTGTTTGATGGATAGGACTAAGTTGTTTGAGCAGGAAGGGGGCTTGTGTCTATCCTGTGATGAAGCGGTGATATAGGGTGATGTTTCTCCAAACACATGCGGTAGCTTTTGTGTTCACGCAGGTGCAAGGGTGATGCAACTTCCACGCTGCATTCACTTCAACTACTATGTAAAGCAGAGGCTCCCAGCTTTGGGTGCACATTAGAATCACGTGGGGAGCTTTTTCAACTCCCAGTGGCCATGCCATACCGTGTCTTAGCTTGGGCTATCATAACAAAATATCATTGCTGTGGCTTCAACAACAGAAATTTGATTACAGTTCTGGAGGCTGGAAGTCCAAGATCGGGGAGCCAGCATGGTTGAGTTTTGGTGAGAGCTCTCATCCTGGCTTGCAGATGGCCACCTTCTCACTGTGTCCTCACATGGTGGAGAGAGAACTCTGGTTTCTCCTCTTCTTATAAGGGCGCCAGGTCTTTCTGATCAGGGCTCCACCCTTATGACCTCGTTTAACTTTAATCACCTCCTTAAGCCTGTTTCTCCAGTATAATTATGGGGGGGTGGGTGTGTAGGCTTCATTATGAATTTTAGGAGAATGCAATTCAGCCCACTGGATACCCTAAACCAATTAATTAGATCAGACTCTCTGAGAATGAGACCCAGACATCAGTAGTTCTTAAAGCCCTCCAGGTGATTCCAATATGCAGCCAAGCTGAGAACTACTAATTTATAGCAGCCCACAACCAGCAGCATCAACATCACCTGGGAGCTTGTTAGAAAAGCAGCATCTTGGGTCCTACCCCTGACCTCCGGAACCAGAACCTGAATTTTAACAGGATGCCCAGGTAATCCGTATGCACGGTACATTTTGAGAAGCGCTGATTGAGAACATCTATCACGTTTGTACTCTAGAGCATCTTCCTCCTTCCTTATGCAGTCAAATATTTGCAACAATAGCTATGTGAGCCCTTCACAAACTATAGGATTATCTCCGATACCAGATGCTTGGCTGGGCAGTCTTCAGAAAATTGCTGGATGGTACAGAGTACGAGGTGGTCTGCTGGGGTCTGATCACGCACTCAGGTGCCATGCACGTTGCTGGGTAACTGCCAACAATGTGAGTGAAGTGACCAGTTTGAGGTTCTCTTCTGAAAACGGGAGTGCAGTCCCCTCTTTCTTCCTGGTGATGTTTTTGCTATTGGATCGGTTTCACAGAATTATCTTCTCTCAAAACCATTTGCAGCCTCTTTTTCAGGCTATGAATTTCACCCCATTGGCTTGCTCAGCTTATTATCACCAAAGGTTTTGATTATTAAGAGGGCATACCACTAACCCAATCTAGATGTTTCCTATATGTACTGCTCATACTTAGCAGTTTCCATGGTTTCCACATAAATCACCCTCTTTGTCTGGTCTTGTTACAACCAATCATTAATTGCGTGGTGATTGTTTTTCTTTGGTGCCAGCTACTCTGGGCAATAAGGTTTTCTTTGTTGTTGTAAAAATGCATTTTACTAGTTTCAGTTGGGGAAGATGAAGAAGTTCTAGAGATGGATGGTCGTGATGTTTGCACAGCAACGTGAATGTACTTAATGCCGCAGAACTGTACACAAAATTGGTTGAAATGGTAAATCTTTTATGTCATGCATTTTACCACAATTTTTAAAAATAATGCATTTTACTAAATGCAGTGTTGTGTCTTGGTTTGGATCCTGGAACAGAAAAAGGGCATTAGGATAAAAACTGATGAAATCTGAATGAAGAATGGAGTTTTGTTGTTAGCCTCATACCAATGTTAATTTCTTGGTTGTGATAAATGTACAATAGTTATGTAAGATGTGAACATTAGGGGAAATCAGGTGATGGAGGTGTGGCGTATATGAGAACTCTTTGCTACCCTGGCAACTTCTCTATAAATCTAAGATTATTCCCCAAAACAGGTTACTAAAATATTAAAAATTGTTTCTAGTCTGACGCATCATTTTGGAAAGGATGTAGGAAAGACCAGTAGAGCAATCTGACAGAAGACAACAAGAGCTAGAATCCTTTTCTTCTCCAGAGCTTTCAGGTCAAGCCCCTTAGAAATGATGGTAGCGGAGGATCAACAGAGCACCCCTCACCATGATATGGTCCTCTACAAATTACTTGGTCAGAGGGCACTTTTCCTTCAGGGCTCCAAGCTGTAAAAAGGTAATTCATTACTTCTGTGTATCTCACAGAGGCTCTTCATAGTACTATTTGCTGAATGTCAGTTCAGCATAATAGTTAAGAGTGTGGAAGCCTGAATTTGAATAGGGCTTCTCCCACTTTCCAACTGTATGACTGTGGCTAGTTACTTAACCTCTCTTTGTCTCATTTTCCTTATATACAAAGTGTGGATGATAATGGTACCTCCTTCATAAGACTTTCTGAGCATTAAATGAGAGCATCCTTATGAGGTACTTAGCACGGGCCTGACATACAGTGAATGCTGGGTGTTATTATTTATGTGCAGATACTATATTGTATTTTATATGCATTTATATTACATGCGAACCTCCTATCATGTCTCACTTTTATTTTTCACAGCTTTTAAATTATATATTATATAGACTACAACAAGTTTTAAATTACATTTAATATACAGTGTAGTCAAATCATAAGTGTACAGCACAAAGAATTTTTACAAAGTTAACACCCATGTTAACAATCAGATCAAAATATAAAACACCATCCTCACCCCAGAAGTCCCCATATGTCCCCTCCCATTTATTACCCACCATAATTACTCATTTGTTTTTGTTTCTATTCAATTTCAGAGATCCTTCCCCCTCCATAGTTCATAATTTAATATAATTTGGGGATAGGCAAAACAATAACATGGTTCAAAAGTCAGAACTCCGCATTAAGAAAAACAAATATCGTATATTAACGCATATGTGTGGAATCTAGAAAAATGGTATAGACGATCTTATTTGCAAAGCAGAAATAGAGACACAGATGTAGAGAACAAATGTATGGACACCAAAAGGGGAAAGGGGGTGGGGGTGGGATGAATTGGGAGATTGGGATTGACATATATACACTATTGATACTATGTATAAAATAGATAACTAATGAGAACGTACTGTATAGCTCAGGGAACTCTACTCAGTGCTCTGTGGTGACCTAAATGGGAAGGAAGTCAAAAAAAGAGGGGATATATGTATACATATAGCTGATTCACTTTGCTGTACAGTAGAAACTAACACAACATTGTAAAGCAACTATACTCCAACAAAAATTAATTAAAAAAATCTCTACATTAGTTAATCTCTTTTTCTCCTTCCCTCTCTTTCCTCCAATATCTAATTTGAAGTAACATAGCTATTTATTTTTAAACGAGAATCACATGGCATTTTTGTCAGAAAATTACATGCATGGTAGTTTCTAAAACATTCTACAGTACTTCACAGACCCCTCAATTCAGTTCAACCAATATTAAGTGAGCACCTACTATGGCAAAGCACAGTAGTGGAAAGAAAGGTGAAGCAAAGTCCCATCTTTAGATGCTCCAAGTCCAGTTAGGGAAACAGACCCTTAGACATAGAATTCTAGTTGTTCAATGCGCACTCTGAATATACGATAGAGGTGCAAAGTTCTGTATGGAAAATTACCATTCACAATAACAACAAAAAGGAGAACTTGTAACATATTTTTTTGTTAGTAGTTCACCTAACAAAAAGCATATCAGACATTTTCCATATAAAATTTTTGAATTCCATTAATGAAACATAAATGACCTGAATAAATGGTGGGATATACCATGTTGGCAGATGGGACGACTTATCATTGTAAAGATGTCAGTTTTCCCCAAATCTATCAATTCAATGTCATTCCCATAAAAATACCAGCAGGATGTTTTAAGTAACTTGAAAAACTTATTCTAAAATGTATATAGAAGAATAAATGTCTATGAATATCTAAGTCAATTTTGAAAAAAAACAGATGAGAGACTTGCTCTTCTACAGTTTGAGACATCATCATCATCATCATAAACTGTAGGACTGTCACAGTAAAAGGCAAATAAACCATAGGAATAGCACATAGAGCACAGAAACAGATGATAATAAGTACAGTACAATTTCACAGCAAGGGAAGGATGGATTGTTTGGTATTGGAAGGAGTGGGTCACCATGTGGCAAAACTTCCCAATCAGTGTGTCATACTGAAAGCCACAAATGGGTTATAGGGGTGTAGAGCTATTGATCCCCTTGACCCTTAGGATGGCCAGGCAGGACCTAAAGTGGCCAGAGCTCCGGTGGCCTCCATCTCTGGCTATGAGCAGCCCCATTCGTTTACCACATTATGCTTGGCGCATACTACCATATACTCTCTATGCCATAACATCGAAAAGATTGAGAAGCGCTGCTATATGGAGAAAAATGAAGTTGCATCACTACTTCACATCACCTACCAAGGTGACTTCCAAGTGGATTAGAAGCCTAAATGTGAAAGGTAAAACTATAAATGTACAATTTCTTTATAGTTTGAAATGGTATAGGACTTCATAAGTAAGACCCCAAACTCCAAAACATAAGGTCAAAAAAGTCATGAATTTTACTACAACAAACCTAAGACTTTCAATTCAATGAAAGGACACCATAGACAAAGTTAACAGACAGATGATAGACTTGAAGGTATTTGCAATGTCTAAAACTGACAAGGCATTGATATCTAGAATGTCCGCAGGACTCTGGTAACTTATCAAGAAAAAGGCAGAAAACACAATAGACAAATGGGCAAAGCATATTTACAGTATGGACAGCTCACAGAAGGGAAAACTGTATTGGCTAACAGGCATATTCAGAGAAATGCAAATTAAAATAACAGAGAACAAGTTGTACTCATCCAATTGACAAAAATTAAAAAGTCAGATAACACCAAGCGTTTGTGAGCATGTGTGGGGGAAAAGGAATTCTCATGTATTGCTGATGGGAGTGTAAACTGGAATAGCTTTTTTTTTTTTTTTTTTTTTTGCGGTACACAGGCCTCTCACTGTTGTGGTCTCTCCCGTTGCGGAGCACAGGCTCCGGACGCAAAGGCTCAGCAGCCATGGCTCCCGGGCCCAGCCGCTCCGCGGCATGTGGGGTCCTCCCGGACCGGGGCACGAACCCGTGTCCCCTGCATCGGCAGGCGGACTCTCAACCACTGCGCCACCAGGGAAGCCCTGGAATAGCTTTTTGGAGAGCAGTATGGTGGCACTTTTTGATGGTAACTATGTATATATTCCCACAACCCAGCAACCTCACTCCTGAGTATATATCCTGGCCAACTTCTCCATAGTTCTGAAATGGAACCTTTATGAAGATATTTATCATAGAATCATTTGCTTATCACAGAATCATTTGTGTTAAGGGATTGGCTGCAAACTAGGTTGTCCGTCAGTGAGGGAATATACATAGAAAGCAAGCTGAATGCATACTATGCATACTAACAAGGATTAGGAGCAAATACCAACATAGATCTTAAAAACATTCTCATGAAAGGAGAAATAGAATGATCTTTATATAGCCCAGTGACATTTGCTTGAATTTAAATACACACATACAGGGCTTCCCTGGTGGCACAGTGGTTGAGAGTCCACCTGCCGATGCAGGGGACGCGGGTTCGTGCCCCAGTCCGGGAAGATCCCGCATCCGGAGCCTGTGCCCCGCAACGGGAGAGGCCACAGCAGTGAGAGGCCCGCGTACCGCAAAAAAAAAACAAAAACAAAAAAAAAAAAAAACAACACACACACCAAAGGTAGGAGACAGATAAAGATGTGGATGTAGGTGATGTACACGTAGGTGTAGGTGTAGGTGTAGATCTAGATCTAGATGGATATCTTGAACTGACATCAAATACATTCGAGAAATTTCCTGTGAGGGGACAAAAATGAGAGTGGAGATTTGGATGAAGGAAAATTTAAAAATAAAAGGGTGGGCCTTATATGGACTAATGATTCTGTTTTGCCATGAACTGAGGGGTGTGACTAATCCAGCTCTCTGTAGCTGAATTCCAAACCAAAAAAAGTTGTTTCAAGTGTTAGGAAAAAGGAGACGTTAACTCCAAGCAGGGAAATAAGAGAAGTGTTTTTGGAAGAGGTCAGATTTGCGTTGAGCTTTGAAGGATGGCTAGAACCTTGGTAGAGAGTTCTGGAAGAGAAGGGTATTTTGGGCAAGGAAACCACTTGGTTGGAAGCCCAGGGGTGAGAGAGTACAGTGTGGATTTAAGAATCAGCGAGGAGACTGTTAATACTTGGAGTCTAGGGCAGGTAAGGGTGTTTAGGGGAAAAATAAGCCTGCAAAAACAGGTGGGAACTGAATGAAGGGCCATCAGTGCCCAGTTAAGGAGTACAGGGGGGTTAGTTGCGAAAGTAATGGGGAGTGATTTACAGTTTTGAGCGGAGAAACAATAGGATCAGACTTAGGAAGATTACTGTCCAGAGTGTTAGATTGTGGCAATGTTTGGACACAGAGAGGACTCCAGAGGCTGTTGTCATTATCCAGGGGAGAGCTAATGAGGGACTGAGATAAGCTTTGGTATTGGTCCCTAAGGGGACCAATAATAGTGCTGTGGACATGGACTTGGGAAATTGACAGGACCTGAGAAATAAATTAGAGCGATGCCTCATCTTTATAGAGGAGGTGGTAGAAGCTGTAGGTGGTGGATGAAATCACCAAGAGACAGGCAAGAGCCTCTGGGCAGAATGGAAGGGACCAGTAAAGAAGATGGCGACGTGATAAAAGACGAGAGAGTCCAGAGTATAGAGCAATGAAAGCCAAGGAGAGGGTTTCAGAAGGGAAACGAGTGCTTAGCAATGACAAAAGCTGCAGAGAAGGCCTATGGGATTCGAATTTAGCAGGGATCACTGGTTACTTTCCAGAGAGGACTTTCGAGACAGAGGAGTTGGCCGACCCAGATGGCCTGGGGGTGGGGAGAGTGGTAGGAGAGGAAGAGTGGCGGCAATGAGTGATGTCTATCAAGAGGTTTGTTCTGGAAGGGTGATGGAGAGATGGAGTGGTCAGAGCAGCGGAGGAAAGATTTTTCTTTATTTTTTTAGCATCAAGCAGATGAGAGTACATCTTGAAGACCAACAGAAAACAACCAGTCCAGAAGATAGAAGGGGAAGAGAGGGTAGTTACAGGAGTAGGGTCTCAAGGGATAGGAGGGTTCCTCTGAGCGCTGGAGCAGCCTACCTGGCCATGCTCATTGAAAGCTAGCCTTGCTGTACCTTGATTTCCACCTTTCCCCTAATCATGCTCCTTTGTTTTGCCTTTGGGAGAGCATCCCTCTCCCAGATGACTTACTAGAGCTTTCCCCTGCCCCCCTTTTACACCTCCTCACTTATTTTTCCTTCTGCTGGGTTCCAGAGACTGGTTGAAACTAGACTAACAAAGAAACCTCTCTTTGTCAGTCAGCAAGTTGAGAGAAGTGGTTAGCTGCTAGGTTCTTAGGCCAAAGGACCTGCAGCACTCAAAGCCTTGAAGGGGAAAGCACTTGAAGGTCTGTTTACCACTCAACTTTAGGGGACAATTGTTGCTACTCTTGGCTACAGGCTTCACTGGGGATTTTATCTCTGCAGAATTCTCTGTTAACTTTTTCTGAAAGATTGCCAGCACCAGATCTAAAAGCTTTTAAAATCCTCATAAAACCAGAGAATGAAAAAAGTGGTGATGGATGGAGAGGTAAGGGGGGGCCATGGGGCCTCTCGCCCAGATAACCTCCCCGGGCCAGGCCCCTGGACAGGCCAGCTCCATTTTCATATCTTTTGTCCCCCAGGTCCTAGGGTTTGGCTCCTTTTGCTTTCTTTTCCAGCTGCTGCTTCCTTCCTCCCCAATTTTCCACCTGGATTCCTCTCACAATCCTCTCCTGATTTATCCCTAACTCTGCTTTCTCTGGGAACCAGATTATTGTTTTAAGCTGTTTAAAGTGCTTTCATTTCTCCTATCTCTAAGGGAATAGTTGGGCAGAGTGAAGTATAACAAAATTGTAAATGACACTGTGGCAGTGGGGAAGGTACAGAGGACCAAGAACTCGGACAAAACATGTCTTCAGTGAACTTTGAACATGGGAGCTACCTGCTTCCCTACCCACACATGCCACTGACTCTGTCCTGGGCGTTGGCACCATTATCTTTGCATCAGCCCAAACCATCTCCCTTTGAATTGGATACTACACGAAGGTCGTGTAGATGTGGCGTGACGTCGCTAATGGTCTGGTGGATTTCTCCACATTTGGATCACCAGGTTGCTCTCTCTGGCTCCAGATTTGTCTTGACAGCCTTGACTCAAGTACTAAATGCTGTGCATAGTTCCTAGCTATAGTTAGTCCAGCCTTCTCCCTTTGAGCCAGGCCCAAATGATCTAGGAAGTCATCTGTTTATCAGAAATGGCTAGCTCCCCTCCGGCTCACTCTCCAGCCTGGCCCCCAAGATCAGTTGTGTCAACAGTGCTTTCATATCCTCCTGTTGGACGCACCCTTCTCCCTCACCCCCAGTACTTCTGATGTATGTGCCAGCACCCAACCCTGGAAAACCCCACTACCTGCTTTGCCAGGGCTGCCAAGTACTGTTTGAGGAAGCTTCCCCAACAAAAGTACGTTCTCTAGTGTCGGCAGAGCCCTCAGAGCTGCTTGACAGCCCTTCACACTTTTCTAACAATTGACTTCCTGCCATGGCCTCCACAGCATCTCCTTCCCGCCCTTTGCCAGTCATCCTCAACCTCAAATACCCTCACTCTCTACCTGCAACCTCGCTTCCTACATTTATTGAGAAAACTGAGGTCAGGTTGAAATGGACTTTCTCCACTTCCCTCTTTCTTACCAAAACTCATCCTGGCTCCTTTTCTTTATGCATCCTTCTCCACTCTCTAGTTTGGAGGGATAAAATGTGCTCTTCTATCTTCAAGACAGACCTATCGACAGCCCTCGGGTTCAGAATCCTATCCCTTCTGCCTTCCTCTGCCTTATGGTATATTCATGTGTGTACATAACTAGTCTCTCTGACCTGGACTGAGTGCACCTCAAGGGCAGGGACTGTTACTTTCATCTATGTGCTCCCAACATGTGGCACCATGGCGGGCGCACGGTCGGCGCTCCACAACTGTTTTCTCAATTGATGAGTTATGAAGGGACGATGTAGATTGACTTGAGTTCTCTGTCCTTTGTGCATCTATTTAATTGGTTAATAAGTGTGCCACTGGGCAGCAAGACGGATGAAGGGAAGAGTCAAAAGGATTCAATAACCTCCAGATCCAGGGCTTTGGGTGGAGTTACATGACATTTTTGTGGGAATTTTGGACCCAGAATTGACCTGTCTCTTTATAAAGGGAGTAGCAGAAAGAGCACCAGACTGGGACTAAGAAGGTCTGGCTCAGCTGCTCAGAAGCTGTGTGGCAACGGACAAGTTAATTCACTTCTGGGCTCAATTACTTCTCTAGTACTTTGAGATGGGGTTATTCTGAACATTCAGTGGAGTCGTGGATGTACAAACACAATTGAAATCTGAAGCGCCTCTCCAAAGCAAGCTTGCAGCTTGTTTCTGATGCCACTAATAGCTCTGGAGCTTCTGCTCGTCACCTATACTGCAGCAGCCTCCGGCAGCACAGCCCGTCTTTCCTGTTGCACACAGAGCTTGATTTCATCTCAGATTCCCATTGTCCACCACGTAAAAGGAAAATATATCAGAAATGTGGAGCTTCTCGCCCTCTAGACCCCCTTCCCCTCTCCTTTTTGGCCTGTGCACGTCTGTGCGGATGACTGGACTTGTCCATAGGGACTACTGCATACAGCCAGCAGGGGGCGCTGTAAGCCATCCCATCTTCTTGAATTCAAATCCATGGCTGGCTGGGAGGTGTAGGGTAGGCTAAGCCAGAGTACCAGCAAGCCCTACCATTTTAGCAGACTCCTGTGCCTGCGGGCATGTGTATTGGGGTTGGAATGCCTATCTCTTTATCTGCATGGGTGTGGAAATGAATGCTCCTCTGGTTCTAAATGAATGCAGGGGTGTGGGCCTGCAGGAGAACAGCAGGGAGACTAAGTTGTTCCTCTCCCTCCCCTGCCCTGCCCTCCCCTTTCAGAGCTCCCTGAGTTCTTTGGCAATGGGGTCCTAGCAGATTTCTTTGATCCTATCCTCCTTTTTCTCCTTCTGTTTAAGGAGCAGTAATTGGTTACTCCCTGTTACCTTCCACCCCCAAAACTTGAGGGCTTCTCACCAGAGATTTGGGGAAGCCAACACTGATCCAGAAGCAATCAGCTCACACAAGCTCAGTATTGGACCAAAGGTTGTGTGGTATATCAATGATGGGTAATTTATTATGTCAGAGAAAAATGCCACAAGTATCCCTTTTCTAATGGAGTAGGTACACTACAGCAAAAATTGCTGTAAAGTGAATTTCTGGCAAGACCTGTTTCACTTTGAGTTTTTACTTATAAAACCATGGCTATGTTTTGCTAGAAAAAAGAAAAGAAAAAAAGATTGGCTCCAGGTTGTAATTAAACCATGTGTTTTAAAATAAACCACATATTTTTATTTATTTATTTATTTATTTTTGTTAGAGTATAATTGCTTTACAATGGTGTGTTAGTTTCTGCTTTATAACAAAGTGAATCAGCTATACATATATATATATCCACATATCTCTTCCCTCTTGCATCTCCCTCCCTCCCACCCTCCCTATCCCACCCCTCTAGGTGGTCACAAAGCACCGAGCTGATCTCCCCGTGCTACGTACGCGGCTGCTTCCCACTAGCTATCAGTTTTACATTTGGGAGTGTATATATGTCCATGCCACTCTCTCACTTTGTCCCAGCTTACCCTTACCCCTCCCCATATCCTCAAGTCCATTCCCTAGTAGGTCAGAGTCTTTATTCCCGTCCTGCCCCTAGATTCTTCATGACCATTTTTTTTTTTAGATTCCACATATATTTGTTAGCATACGGTATTTGTTTTTCTCTTTCTGACTTACTTCACTCTGTATGACAGACTCTAGGTCCATCCACCTCACTACAAATAACTCAATTTCATTTCTTTTTATGGCTGAGTAATATTCCATTGTATATATGTGCCACATCTTCTTTATCCATTCATCTGTTGATGGACACTTAGGTTGCTTCCATGTCCTGGCTATTGTAAATAGAGCTGTGATGAACATTGTAAACCACATATTTTTAAACTACAATAATAGGATAAGAGGGTAGGTCCACATCCTTTCTAAACTATAATGACAACCCTGTGCTGGACCGTCAATTTGCTCCTACCTTTCACAGCTTTACATTCTGCTCTTTGTTTCATTCAATTTTTTATCTACTGAAATCTCCTCCTCGTGAACCTGTATTTATTTAAGAGCTTACTGCCCTATGAGCCCAGCAAACAGGGGTTTTTGAAAACTGGGAGTTTGGTTACTAGGGGGTTTTTTTTCCCCCGAAGCAAAGCTTAGTCCGTGGAATGAACCCTCAGCCCCTTTTCACATACATTGCCTCAACTGATGCTCAAAGCAATTCAGGAAATAGGTAGGGCAAGTAATATCCCCATTTTGCTGATGAGAAAACTAAGGCCGAGAGATGAATTGGCTTTCTCAAGATCACACAGTTAGAAAGTGAGGGCAGGAAATAGAAACTTAATCCTATAATTCTGCTTTAAACAGGCGAATTTTCTGTTTACTAGAAGGCTTTCTAAGAGACTTGTGCTATCAAACCATACACAAGTTGCCCTTCAAATTCTAAGGAAAACAAAATTATGGTAAGTTAAGTATTTCAAATTTTTCCAACGTGTGTATTAGTTTTAGGTTAAATTCATCCTAAGTAGATAGAGCTGCATTTATTTTCTCATGCAGTCTGGAAACTCAGCACACACTTTATAGTACAGTGGAGCTCTTTGTATAGTCTGCGTGTATATTTGAAGGGTTATGGGGACTCATTCAACCATTTGTAATGGTTACAGAGGTGTTTGGTTGTTCTGTTTTTATTTTTGTGGCCAACTATTGGTCATATTTCCAGTTTCATTTGATTTGGGCTTCTTGACCATCCCAATTATAATACTATTATCACAAAAGAAAAGATTTTTCTGGTTTCTGATGTAGTTTTAGGAACATGTTATAGAGAAAAGGGAGATCTGAAAATTCTTCATCAACTTATTTGCCTCTATCTAGCAGACGTCTCTGCTTCATCCTATTTTAATACTTATTAGCATTCCCCAAGGGCAAGGGAAAATACGACATGTTTAAAGACAAAATTACCAATTTCTCTCACCACGATGATCATCAAATTAGTACACTGTGCCTGTATTCCCCCTTCCACCCCTAATTGAATATGCTAGCATTAGGGACTCGTAGCACATTAGAAGTTGTCTACGAGAACCTAGTAAACTGTCCATTGCCCACAGACCAATCAATAAGGCCACTTTAATTGTGGAACAAGAAGGAATCTTCCATCTTTTTAAGGTCTAGGATGTGCTACCCCTTGAAATGCCTTTTGTGACTTAATTTATTAATTCTGTTAAGCGAGTTTCTATTAAATAGTACCTGTTCCAGTGAAAAGATTGGGAAAATTGAGATGAATTGTTCCAGTATCAATGAAAACGAAAATATTTTCTGCCCAGAGTAGCTCTCACTGCCCCTCTTCAAGTGGGTTTGTGCTTCTGTTGATACTTTCAGGGCATTATTCAATGCAGAGAGGCAATATAAGCTTGGTAGAAGAAGCAGAGGATTTGGTATCACCAAAATTGGCTTCACCAGTTGCTTACTGTGTGAATTCAAGCAAATTCCTTACCCTGTCTATATTTCAGTTTCCTCATCTGTAAGATGCAGCTAATACCCACCTGTTAGGGCTGTTTAGAGGATTAAAGGAGACAGGTTAAATGAGACGGCACTTAGTATGTGTTTGGTGAAAAGAAGGTTATCATTATGTTTCAGAAGAGAAATGTGAATAAACAGGTAGAATGGAGGGCTGCAGAGCCTTGCCTAGCAAGAGTTAAACGTTAGCACTCTGGGAGGTGTCTTGCCAAAAATTTAAACATGCTGACAACAGCCAATGGGATGGGTGTGTGTGTCTTTGCAAACAAAACATGTAGATGCATGTCTTCATGCCTGGGCTGGCTGCTTCAAACACTGATTATAGCTTAAGAACTAGAAAATAAATGTGTTTTCATTTGGGTGTTGAGGGCGAGACTCTGATACTGCTTCTCAGCTATGGCAGACACTGAGAATTTGGGGGGTTCTTTCTTTGGTAGACACCAATCACCTATTATTATTATTATTTTTTTTTTGGAAGATGGGAAGGGTCACTGGCTGTGCTGGCGAATTGTAGATGATGCTAACATTATCAAGCTGAACCAGGGCTTCCTGGGCCACCAAATGGATCTGTATATCTGTATAATATGAGTCTTTATCTGCCGACTTTAGACCTACTCTTCACCTGCCGGTGTCCTTTCTCCGTTATTTACTTCTGCAGACAGCGCTAGACCATTAGTGCTGTTACTAGGAGAGTGGACTGTAGGGCTGTACGGATGGCTGTTTCCGTTTGTCGCAATAGAAGGAGCACAGAACTGATGGGGAGGCCCTGATACTCACGCTGCCACTGACCAGCTGTGTGAAATTAGCAAGCCTCATTGACTAGCCGCTTTGTAGCTTGGTGCCCGCCACCTACTTCACAGGTGTATCGTGATGCTCCGAAAGAATGGTGAAAGGAATAGTGTTCTGAAGTTTCTTAAGTAATCTGCCCTTGGGGGGTATCTTCGTTAGTTTCCTGCTTACCACATATTTCATGGCTAGGGAGAGATCCCAGCTACTTAGGCCAGAATCTGTTAAGTTCTTACACCCACTCCGCCCTGGCCTCATAGCTGAGATGGGAACTCCAGCTGAAAAGTAGGGACAAATTGTAGAATTCAAGCCACCTGGTCCCTAGGCTGGAGGTCAGGAATTTCTGCTCCCCTTTTCCCAAAGGCCACAAGGGATGTTTCGGGATGGCAGCAAAGTCTTTTAATCCCATTTTGCCCCTAATGAGACTTGGAAGTGGCCTTCTCAAGGATTCCCATGTGCATATTTAATTCTGTATTTTCATTCATTCCACAATTGTGCTTTTTCCACACAACTATGTTTTGAGGGTCTACTGCACACCAGACACTGCATCTCTCAGAGATACCAAGGGCAAACAAAGTCAGTTGAGCTCCCTACCCTCTCAGACTTTCCAGTCTAGTGACAGAAACAGGTGCTGAACATCTCCCAAGATGGTCCGAAGGTATCTTAATCCCCACCTCTCCAGAGGTGAACTCTCATCTTCCACCCAAAACTTCCTCCCCTAAGCTTCCTCATGTCAGTGAAGAGATCCACTCGGTCGCCCAATCAAGAGACTCGGGAGTCCTCCTTCACACCTCCCTGTCTTACCCACCAATTCCAATCTAGCATCAAGTCCTATCATTTTTAGCCTCTGAAATATCTCTTAAATCCATCTTGTCCCTGTCTTCACTGCCAGGAACCTAGTTCAGGTCACCATTATTTCTCTCCCAGAGATCACAACCTCCTCCCTGGGTTCCCTGTCTCTGGTCTTGCTGCCCCATCCACTCCCTTCCACTTGTGATGTGTCCAGAGGTGATACTGTATGAACTTGAGTTAGTCCCTTTCCCTTTCTGGGCTTCAACTTCTCCATCCTGAACTGGATGATTGCCTAAGTCTGGTGCAGCTCTCTTTTCTGTTGTTCCGTGATCAGATGTTTCTTGCTCGTACTCTAGTGCAGCCATCCAGACTTCCAAAGAAGATATTGATACACCTGGCCCTCTGGCTTCTTGGTGTGTGTATTCATTCATTCATTTCTCCATTCAGCAAACATTTACTGAGCACCCACTGTGTATGAGGCACTGTAGTTAGCACAAGTGATTCAGTGGGAAGTAAGACACAGGCCCTGTCTTAAAGGAGTTCAATCTCTTGTGGGGGGTATGGACACAAATAGACAATCTAGCCCATTCTGTGGAGGGGGGTAATCATGAAAGTTTCCCTGGAAGAGCTGATATCTTGGTTGGAGCCTGAATGATAAATAGGAGCTAGCCAGGAGAACAAAGGCATGTACAAAGGCCCTGAGGCAGGATGCTGGGAGAGACTAAAGCTAGACTGGAGAATGGCAGACCAAGTGGGAGGCTGTGGCAACACTCTAGGGGAGAGACAAGGAAGTCCTAAACTAAGACCATGGAGGCAGAGAAAAATGGACAGGTTTCAGTTATATTTTCAAGGTGGAATTGACAGTCCTTGCTGGTGAATTGGATGTAGAAGATGAGGGAAAGAGAGAGGTCATGGAGGACCCTTGGGTTTTTGGCTTTATCAGCTTTGTAGATGGACTGCTATTTACAGAGTTAGTTCCATTAACTCAGGAGGAAGGATCTGGTTTGGGGAATGAGGCTGGGGAAAAGATGATTGGTTCAGCTTTAGTCTTGTTGAGTTTGAGTTGGAATATCCAGGTGAAGAGGTCTGGTAAGCCATTGGCTATAAGGATCTGACACATTGAGAAGAGGAATCTGGTCTGGAGGTTCAGACTGGGGAGTCATTAGCTTGTAGATGAGGTCCCTTTGAGGAGAATGAGCAGACCCTGAAGAGCTGAGTGCCCAAGAGATCCAGGACATCAGTGCTAAGAGGGGAAATACTCTCCCAGATGTGGAGTGCCAATTCATTCCTGGGCACACATCTCTGCCCCAAAGAGAGTTTCACAGTGTTGTCTGTGCATTGCCCACTTATACTTAAGAGAAGGAGCATTAAGTACCCAATTATAACGTCTCCATTTTACCATAAACATGCCGTAAAGAAGAGAGGAAACAGATACGTTCATGCTATCTCCCAGGTGTGTTACATTCACTGACTCAAATGCTCCCAATAACCCTACACTAGAGCTATTATTTCTTGGAGCCCTTAGAAACTCAGAGTGGTTAAGTCACTTGCCCAAGGTCACATAGCTATTAAATGGCACTAAGATCTGACTCCAGGTCTGTCCTACTCTAGAGCCTGCACCATGATACCACGTAACAGCACTCCACCACATCCTGCAGTATAGCCAGGTCCTTAAGAAAGCCTGTGCACACCGCTTTTCCCTTCTGTGCTTCATAAATATCATTTGCATCCCCTAGCTTAACACTTTGCTCTCCATTAAAATACAGATCCCCTGGGGAGAAGTAAAGCTCTAAGTTGTTGTCAGTCATTTATGCCTCAGTGGGAATGAATTTCAGATTCTTCCTTAAGAACAAATTTTAATTTTATGGGAGAAGGACACTGGAACCTTGAGGGAGGGATAAAAAGGCAGAAATGGGCTTCGTAATGAAAAGTCATTCCCCTCTTAGTTTCATAGTTCTACATGGTTGGAGGCATGTGCTGTTAAGGTTCTTAGATGTTATTTCTGCATATGTGTACTGCTTTATATGCAGGCCCATTTCTGGGTCAGCTAACCCAGTAATCTGGGGCTGGGGTTCGGGTGTGGTCTGATCGAAGGTGAAATTAAACTACACACTGGGGATTTCCCTGGTGGTGCAGTGGTTAAGAAGCCACCTGCCAATGCAGGGGACACAGGTTCGAGCCGTGGTCCAGGAAGATCCCGCATGCTGCAGAGCAACTAAGCCCGTGCACCACAACTACTGAGCCTGTGCTCTAGAGCCCGCGAGCCGCAACTACTGAGCCCGCGAGCCGCAACTACTGAAACCCGCGCACCTAGAGCCCGTGCTCCACAACAAGAGAAGCCACCACAATGAGAAGGCCACGCACCACAACGAAGAGTAGCCCCCGCTTGCCGCAACTAGAGAAAGCCCGCGTGCAGCAACGAAGACCCAACACAGCCAAAATAAATAAATTTATATATAGTTTTAAAAAGCCAGCGTTGTCCCAAGCACTATCTAAAAAAGAACCACTACACGCTGATCCCAACCCACTGTGGTCAGCAGGAGGCAGCCAGCCTGGGCCTTAGGCTCAAGTCCCAGCTCACTCTCTTGAGAATTAGACCCTGATGTGCATATTTAAAATACCGAGCAGATGGAGGCAGGAGAGCTTGTTGGAAAGACTTGGAGGAGTCCCTTCTGCCCTGTCTGGGTCTATTTGCCAAAATAAATGACATGTATCAGGGCAGGGCATTGGTCCAAGCCCATTGAAATTCTGCTAGCAGTCCAAACAGTGATGATGTTTCAGATTGGTTCTGTGAAATGATCAGTTAGGAAGAGAGAAATGATGTGTGAGCATCTGGCTACTGCAGCCTACTGATGGGGACAGTCCCAGGGGCGGGCCTGGGGTGAGGGGGGGGCAGCCTCAAGGACCCCCCCAGGACATCTGCCACTGGCAAACAGGGAGAGAGCCACACGCTGGCAACGGGTGGTCTAGTTTGAGTCCCATGCTGTTCCTCACTAGCTACGTGACCTAAACAAGTCCTTCCCGTTCTCTCGGCCTCCTTTTTTCCCCGTGTGTATAAAATAGAGCCTGGATGGAACGGTCTCTAAGGACCCTTCTTGCTCCAACATTCCGTGACTTCTCTGACACCGGTTTGATTTCTTTTTCTCTGTAGTGGGAGAGGGAGAGGCCCACCCACCCACCTGCTTATCTGTAGCCTCTGTGTTCTCACACTGCCCTCTGCTGGCCGTTATGAAAAGTGCCACCGTTAGCTTGTTTGGAGGAAAACAAGCGAACAAACCAAAAAAAGCACTTCATCACTGATTTAGTATTAAGCGTCAGCAGTCCACTGGGCAGGGTGACAGAAAGCCTGTGCATTGGAGACGAGGGAAAAGATCATACAGCTATAGGCACAGAGTAAGCATAGCTAGAGATGGCTGACAGAACAGCCCAAGAAAGAAATGTCTCTCTCAATTTTTTTTTTTTGGCCATCTTCGTCTGTTCACGGTGCTCTGTGCCACTGTATGAAAGAAGGGACCTCAGTGGATAGGAAGCCTCCTTGTCTCGTATCCTAGGACTGCAGGCTCCAGAAGGGCCTGGTACCACACTAAAGAGGAAGTTCTGGGCCAACAGCGCCTCAGAGGCCTTAAGACATCCCGCAGGCCCTGCTTCTGTCTGAGAGGTTTCTAGCCGGGACCAGCCCAGAAGTACACCTTCCTCCAAGGGGTACCGTTTCAAATGCCCCTTTGGAAAAAGAATTCGAATTCAAAGAATCCATGAGCTCTTTCAGAGACTCACTTTAAGCTCTCTGACTGGAACGGAGGAGTCATCTGTGTGGCTATGGTAAATTCAGCCTGCCCTCCCAGCCAAGAGAGAGGGAGCGGGCCATGGAAGCCTGCCTTTTCTGGATGGAATCAGATTTCCTGTTAAATCCAGCCAGAGAATTGCCTCACTCCTATGTCTCTTTGCTTATTCTTGCTGAGTGTGCACTCACAAAGGCAAGAGACCAGGTCTGGAGTGTGCCAGCCCCTATGCCCACACCAGGCACTGCTCGGGCTCTAGTGATGTGAGCGAGATGGGAATTGGGCCACGCCACAGTCTGCCCTCTCAGTAGCTGTTCAACGGTTTATCATGCTCTCACCTCCCCTCCCTTGATGCGCGAAAGCTTTGGGCAGGGCTCAGATTTGGGTCAAGCATTCAGTGCCCTGACTGCATCTCCTTTGCTAGTAATAACATGGTCTCGCCAAACCTATCGTGCCTCTCATCCTCCCACCAACCAGTTCTTTCCTCCCCCAACAGCTGGTTCTTATCTGTCTCCCTTGTTCCAGCCTCAGGCAGCCTGCCCTGGCCTCATCCTCTCTCTCTCTCTCTCTCTCACACACACACACACACACACACACACACACAAGCGTGCACGCGCACATGCGTGGGTTCTCCTGAACACTTGTTGATGAGTTTCAGCCCTGAAACACTGCCTTCCTCCCATCCCTCCTGTGTCCCCAAACCTCTAAGGGTTCCCTATTTCCTGCCACATCAAGTCTTCAACTTCCCTGCCTTGCTTTCCAGGCCTACTTCAGCTGGGGCCCACTCAGCCTTTCCAGTGTGGCCCATGACTCCCCTGAGCCGTGGACAGAATGTAAGCATTCCACAAACCCTCCATGGCCAACCCTGCCTTTGTGTTCCCGCAGCACTTCTGCTCCATTCCGGACTTGAACTGTTTGCAATGGTTTTGTGTACATTAGTCTTGAAAGCTAGGCCCACATTTTAGACTTCTTTGTTAATCCTCAACCACAACCCAGCACTATTTTTTTAAGTGTTGTTCTTTTACTTTTTAGTTGTGTGTGTGTGTGTGTGTGTGTGTATATACAGCGAAAATTTATAAGAGTAATAAATAAGAGAATCATTGTAAACAGAAGTCCAACCAACAGGAGGTAAGAGCATAAAAAGCAAAAGTTAACCTCCCACCCCATCATTCTCAGAAATAAGCCTGTTAAGCATTCTGCAGCCTAGCACCCTCTGTAGGTTGCGTGTTACGGGTCGGGAAAGTTTGATTGGTGGGTGGCAGCCGCAGAGAATTGCATCTCCTTGGGAAGAGCATCTTTTACTTCTTTGCAAGAGTCCCGGGTCTTCGTGGGCCTGATTGACATTTGCGTCTCCAGTACGTGAGTCTAACCACTGCATAAAGCATCTGTCCTCTTCTCAGCCCTTTCAAAAGTAAATCTTGAAGGTGAATATTAAAGGGCATGTTTAATGGACTTTTCTCAGAATTTTGCACAGGTTTGTAGGAAATTGCGGACAGTCGGTAAAAGGGGCTAAGGGGCAGAGATGGAAGTGTTTATGAAAACAGGCTTTCTACCTGATACGGTGTTGTGTTCTCTGAGAGTTAATGCACATTACTAATGGTTTTCATTTTTCTGCCAAGAAAATTCAGTCCCTTCTGGGATTTGTTCTAAACAGACTAGCCGGCCTCTGTTGCACCCACTGGGGTTAATTCTCTATCTCGGTCAGCTAGAAAATGTCAGCCTGAACTCTCAGATTTAATTGTTACAGACACTTTATCACCAGGGCATTCAAAATCCTCAGGCTTCTCCCTCTTGCTATCATAATTGATACTTGATGGATATTCTCAGGCTTCTTGGATTTTACACATTCAACACTGTACAGGTGGCGGGGGCGCAGGGGCATAGAGAGGGAGCAGATAAACAATGTGTGTGTGTTCGCTGTGAGTGTCTGTTTCTAGTTGCAGTGCTGGGGTTCTGGGAACTGCCGTCAAAGATAAGCTGACAGGTTGGTCAACCGTGGGTTTCTGGGTTCTCCTCCCTTTGGCCCACCGAGGCAGTGTTCTCCAGGCACAGCCATTTCCGGGCTTCACTGCAAGCATGCGGTTGGCCATTTGGACATGGGTCCGAAAACGTCCTGATGCTCTCCAGAGTTCTGTTCTTTCACTCTTCTGATGGCCTAGCATTAACTAGGAAGAGGACAATATTATCCAGCCTGAATAACTAATCTCCTAAGAAGTACAAAGTTGAAGGATCTTGGCGCACATGAATCTTATTAAATGTGCTTATAAAATATGTTCTATCCAAATAAGCTTAGCAGCCCCTAAAATAGCCTGTTCTGATCCGTGTCTGGAACTTTGACATGCTTCATAGGTCTCTAAGCCAAAATTATTTAGTGAAGTGATGACAGTGTTCTTTGTGCATGGGAAAATGGGAAGCGGGGATGGTAAGTCCTCTGTTGACTAATCGTACTCCTTCTGTCCATCTTAGGGGCGACCAGGACCAATTGGAATTCAAGGTCCAGTGGGTCCTCAAGGATTTCCTGGCCCTAGTGGTTTATCAGGGTTGAAAGGAGAAAGGGGCTCCCCAGGACCTCTGGGACCGTATGGACCAAAAGGAGATAAGGTAAGAACACCAAAGCTTGATTTTTCCTTTGACTCATGGGCTGTGAGTGTGAAGGTAAAAGGTTCTAAATCTCAGTTCTGTTTATTTATGGAAAGGATACTAATCCCAGATACCTTGGTGCCAGGCTACATACTTTAATAAGAGACAGGCTGGGTGTTGTGCTGCTACAGCCCATTTTTGGAGAGATTCCCATAGCCAGCAAGTCAGAAAGTGCATGTATAAGCTATTTGCTAGACAAGTGGGCTGACCGTGGTGGGAAGTCATGTGGGTTTGAACTGGGCACGGGTCAGGAGGCCAATCAACAGGGCAGCAAAGGAATCCAAGCAAGGGGAACGGGATGCAAGGGGTCAGATGCTTGGAAGCCAGCTGGGCCACAAATATAGGGAAAGAGATGCAAGAAAGATTGGTCATGTCATGGTGGCTGGCTGACTGAGGTTAGCAGTTCAGTTTATGTTATCTGCCGATTTTAATCACCTCCTATTCACCCCATTGGTGAGGGAGGGATTCCTGCTCTAGGGTCCTGGGGATGGCCGAAGATATGACACCTGACATTGGACAGAAGAGATCAACAACAGGTTTATTAGTCACATACACTCACAGCACAGGGGAGGAGGACATCACACCCCATGCAGGGCCACACAGGGCTTGCGCTCTGGAACAGAATGGGCCACAAGGGGCTGTGAGAAGCAGACTTTTGTCATGTCAACAGGGTGAGTGCCCCTTGATTCTCGAGGGAGAGTATGACTGGCTTGTTTGAAAAATTCAGTGGGCCAGCAGGGGACGGAAACCCACTACTCAGGAATAAGCGAGAACTGCACCTGGTCTATTTAATAAGAAGGGTCGTTTGCCCAAGAGACCTTATCTTCAGAAGCAGAGTGGAGAAATGAACCTTTGCTTAGGCCATTTGAGGCCCTCCCAGTTTTCCCAGATGTCAAGGCAGCATGTAATATTGAGCCTTATTTTTAGGTCTTACACCACGTTGTCTAAGACAAGAACTGTCCGAGACCTTAGGTAGAGGCTAGTGATTGCTTGGAAGTGGAATAGGGAGCAAGGTGATGCAATGTGGGGAGGGAGGTACAAAATACTTCTTAACGACTTAGGTCATGAATCACATGAACAAACCCACTTCATCTAATGGAGATCAGTTATATCATCTCTTACATTCCTCTCCCTCCTCCTTTTCTTAGGGTCCCATGGGAGTTCCTGGCTTTCTTGGCATCAATGGGATTCCGGTGAGTGTGTTCAGAGAAGCATTTTTGAAATTTATTTTATTGAAGTATAGTTGATTTACAATGTTGTGTTAGCTTCTGGTGTACAGCAAAATGATTCAGTTATACATATATATACATTTTTTCCATATTCTTTTCCATGATGGTTTATCACAGGGTACTGAATATAGTTCCCTGTGCTATACAGTAGGACCTTGTTGTTTATCCATTGCACAGAGGCATTTTTAATACAACCTCTAGGTTCTGCCTCATAGCTCAAGCACTTTGGCCTTAACAACATCCTGTCTCAGGCACACGTGCTCAGGGTCAAGTGTTGAGATGTGCGTGGTAAGGCTTAAAGGGCAGTGCTCATCCACAGTTTCCTTGGGATTCAGTTACGGGCAGAGCTAAACCATATGGTTGGGGGATGCAGAGACATGTGCAGGCATAAAAGACCATCAGTATCTTAGACAAAGTGAGTTAGGTCTTATGGCTTGAGGGGAGCTTTCATTGGGGATGAGGGACTGGTGTGAAGATAGTGCCACATTAGAGCACATACATCCTCATTATAAGAAAATTAAGGGGGTTCATGAAATTAGATAGAAAAATACTTAGTGATACCTTAATACATTTAATTTTAATAATTTCTTTCTTCAGCCTTATTTCAGAGTGAATTTCCCTTTAGTTTTTTTTCTTTTTGACTCTTAAATACAATTTTTAAAGGTTGCTTTTTATTTACAGTTATTACAGCACATTGGCTATATTGCCTGTGTTGTACAATACATCCTTGAGCCTGTCTTACACCCAATAGTTTGTACCTCCCACTCCCCCATCCCCTATAGTGCCCCTCCCTTCCCCCACCAGTAACCACTAGTTTGTTCTCTATATCTGTGAGTCTGCTTCCTTTTTGTTATATTCACTAGTTTGTTGTATTTTTTAGATTCCACATATAATTGACATCGTACAGTATTTGTCTTTCTCTGTCTGTCTTATTTCACTTAGCATAACACCCTGCAAGTCCATCCATGTTGCTTTAAATGGCAAAGTTTCGGTCTTTTTTATGGCTGAGTGGTATTCCATTGTGGTATATATATATATCACGTCTTCTTTATCCATTCATCTGTTGATGGACACTTAGGTTGCTTCCATATCTTGGCAATTGTAAATAATGCTGCTATGAACATTGGGGTGCATGTATCTTTTTGAATTAGTGTTTTTGTTTTTTTCGGATATATACCCAGGAGTGGAATTGCTGGGTCATATGATAGTTATATTTTTATTTTTTTGAGAAACCTCCGTACCGTTTTCCACAGTGGCTGCACGAGTTTACATTCCCACCAACAGTGTAGGAGGGTTCCCTTTTCTCTACATCCTTGTCAACATTTGTTATTTGTGTTCTTTTTGAGGATAGCCATTCTGATAGATGTGAGGTCATACCTCATTGTGGTTTTGATTTGCATTTCCTGATGATTAGTGATGTTGAGCATTTTTTCATGTGCCTGTTGGCCATCTGCATTTCTTCTTTGGAAAAATGTCTATTCAGTTCTTCTGCCCATTTTTTAATTGGGTTGTTTGTTCTTTTGATATTGAGTTGTATGAGCTGTTTATATATGTTGGATATTACCCCCTTATCAGTCATATCATTTTCAAATATCTTCTCCCATTCATTAGCTTGTTTGTTTGCTTTGTTGATGGTTTTTACAAAGTGGCTACTCCTAAGGTCACTTGGAGACAGCCTCTTCCATTCATCCTGAGGAACTGGCTTTGCTAGAGATAAGTGGGGAGTCCGGAGCTTGCAGACATCTCCTTTTCCCATTCCATCCAGCTCAATCCCTTAGTTTCTCCATTTTCACCCAATATCCCTACTTATCCTGCCACTGGAGGTTGCATGGTAACATTTCTCCAGCCTCTAAGATACAGTATTTGGAACTTACTGCTATCACTTTTTAGTTATATCCTTCAGCACTTCTCTATATATTTAATCTTTAGCCTGGACTGTGTTTGCCTCTAGCAGTGGTTTTCAACCTTAAGAGAAGAACCAAATCTTGTGTAGAAGCTCAGCATATATAGAACAGGAAAAAATGGAGCTCCTCCATTTGAGGGAAGTCCTACCTCATGCCTTTATCTTTCAAACAACCTCTAAGGAGTTCTTTTGAATCATATCAAAGCAGTTTGGTAAACTTTTGACTTAACAGCTTCTTGTGTTACACTACATAATCATCTAGTATCAGCTAAGGGGGTTCGAATTTCTTTGTGCCAATCTATAGGAATTTCTTGAGTACCCGCTATGTGCTAACACTCTACTATGGGAATACAAAAAAGGCATATGGCTCTACCCTCAAAGGTATTATCATCTGATTCACTTTTTCCCCAGATCTCATATACATTTGTGGATTTAGAGAATAGAAGGCTCACTTACCTTGTATTTGTTATACGTATCAACAAATCGGCCATCATATTTCTGCCTGTTATTCAACTGCAGAGTCTGAAAAATGCCCAGGAAGGGGCCAGTGGGGAAATAAGTGGATGGGGTTGGCCACCCTTTTACGCCATCCCCTGGCATTTTCTCATGTCTGTGTTCTATGACCACGTCGTCCAGAGTCTCCACTCAGAATGTGTATCTTGTGGGAACCAACGGGTGAGGGAAACTAGCAAACTGGAGGCCACCTCTTCCATTCATCCTGCAGAGCTGGCTTCACCAGAGATGAGTGGAGGATTTGAAGCTCGCAACAGTACTATACCCTTCCTCCCGTAGTCTCTTTTTAATGGGGGCTGGAAGGAAATGAATCCTGTGAAGCAGAGGCTGATTCCAGTTCTGAGCTGGAGCCCACCCCAGAGTCCAGCTGGACACTTCTGCCTCCAGCTTGTGGCCAACAGAGCCAGAGGGCTTCTAGAAATTGACCACTTCTCTTTGAGGGCTTCGTTGCTTGGGAGAATGAGTCGCAGCTGTCCAGATTCCTCCAAATGAGTGCGCTGCTCCCAGTAGAAGTCCCCGCTCCCTTGGCCCGTAGCTTGGCCCTTCCCTTGACCTAAGGTTGCACACTTTTTCTTTTGACTTTCAATCGCTTTAGCTTCAGGCTCCAAGCCTCACTTACTCTAAGAAATTATTACCCCCTGTTCCCTCCCTCTCTTCCAGCTATTCATGATGTATTAATGAGCACCTCCTGTTGACAGCTTACCTCTCCTTTCCATCTCTGTTCTTCCAGGAGTCTTTGGCGTCTGTCCCACACACTCTAGCTCCTTATTACATATGGTGCGTGGTATTTATTGACTGTCTTGTACGATAGCCTTATCTAGCTCCTTGAAAGCACGGAGTCTGTCTTCTGCTCCTCTCAGAGGCCTCAGAGACCCCAGGGCTAAATTCAGCATAGAGCAGGAACTCCAGAAATATTGGGGGGACTGAGTCCAACCTCTAGTGCCTATAGAAGCAGCAGTTCTCAGACTGGCAAGACTCCCTCAGACAGAGGAAAACACAGATACCCTCAGCCCAGTCAGACTAATGATTTTGCCCAACTCTCAGCAGCACTTTATTAAGCCATTTGACTAAAACCAACAGCTTCCCTAAAACACATCTTACTAAACTGGATCACTGCACAAATCTGGTTTCCCCTCTTGATATTGGCGGACTGCTCACATCTGTGTCACTGGTTTTGGTCCCAGAACTCCATTTTTGCTGTCATGTAGACACTTTCCACATGAATGAGCAAGAGCATCCAAGTCTGTGCACTAAGGGGCACGGCCACCAGTTGAGAGTGAACAAACAAGCAGTCATAAAGATATTCAACATTAAAACAACGTGGACGAGGGGCGGTAGGGCTGTGGCTTTTAATGATATCACAGCTGTGAGTTGGGCTGTTGGCACCCACGAGAAATGTAGGTTGAGCCAATGTTTTCAGTTCAAATAAGTTGGAAGCAGAAGTTTTCAAGTTGTCCTTTGCAATTTATGTTTAGCTTTTCCCATGGAGTCAATCTCAAACATTTCCCCGCCTAGAGACTCATAAATGAACACACGAGGTTTGTATCTTCAAAGTGACCACATACCACTCACCAAATGGAAACTTTTCCTTTGCACTCTGGGTTCTGAGGAACAGTGTTTTTCTGGAATACAGCAGATCCACCTATTCTGTGTGTTCAATCCCCTGTGATTATATAGAACCGTGGTTTTCTCCCTCAAAGAGCTGCATTCCCTTGGAGAGCTGGCACACACATATGTAAAGTCATTATCTCTACCCAGAAAGGGCAAAACCAAGGTCCCAGGGCTAAGGAAGATCCCTAGTACTGAGCCAGCCTGTTGTCTTGTCTTAACTCATCTCTGTTACCCAGTTGAGAGATAACCCCTAGCAAACTTGGCCGGGACATTTAAAAATGGTGATTAGGATCCCAGGAAGAAATAGACACTCTACCTGAAGGGGTCGGCTAAATAGAGTTAAGTGAAGGGCTTATTTAAAGGATGCAGGCGGGGTTAAGGGAAACAACAGTGCAGGGTGAAGCAACCAGCACAAAGCTGTTACCACCCCTAGTCCCAAAGGGGAAAGGAGGAATGGTAATACTGGAACCCTGTAAGACCTGGAGCCATGGAATAACAGTTGCCCAGTGGGAGCTAAGATTATAGAGAAATGTGGCCACTGCCAGAAATATAGCCAAGGAGGGAGGGCATGGGAGAAATAAACAATCTGTGTTCGTCCTTCTCGTGCTCTCCCATCTCCTGCTTGTGCCTCCCAGTGACCAAATATAATTGGAAGACAGAGGGAGAGGGAGCCTAGACAGTACCATCCGTGAAGGTCAGCCTCCCAAGGCACAGATCTAGGGAAGGTAGAGTGTAGATCTTCAGGGCAAACAGGAATAGCCATCTCATTTGGTAATAAGATGTTGATGACTCTAGTAAGCTGTCTCAGTTTCCCCAGTGCAAATAAAACTCCTCACCTGAGTCTGGAGAGGCACAGCTTATAACAGGTTTATTGCAAAGATATGTTTATTGACCACTCCTCTGGACTCTGCATTCCATAAGTCCAGCAGTCTAGACTCATACTCTTGCATTAACATATCATCTATCTCCTACAACTATAATAGCAATGACAATGAAACAGAATTCTGTGGAGCATTCTCACAATAAGCATTTGACAAAAGGTTGTTTCCTCTAATAATTTGAAAAGTTGATTTTTGAACACATGGCATGTTTCCCTCAAATCATTAAATATATACACATATATATTATACATATATGTATATACTTTTTAAAGCCAAATATATATTTTATATATATTTTAAAGCCAAAAAATATATATGTATATACATGTATATGTATGTGTATGTGTGTGTGTGTGTGTGTGTGTGTGTGTGTGTGTGTGTGTGTATATATGGCTTTTAAAAGTGTGTATGGGAGGGTGGGAGTCTACCTTTTATTGACCCATCTAGATTTTTGGTCTTTCAGGTCATCTCTTTGTTCCATACCCAACACACAACCTGCTTTTGATAGATTGAAAAAGATATATTTCCTAAAAAGAGGTAGATTCTGTGCACCAAGAAAGCACAGAATTATTGAATTCAGACACCAACTGTATGTGAATGATTACTGATTCCCCAGCAAAACAACTGCCTCAGTAATGAGTATGAAGAAGAGAAGATACAGTTCCTTGACTGAAGCAATAGCATGACGTGAGATAATGACAAAATAAGGTTCAAAGTGTGGTTCTTCCTTGACTTGTTTATTTTTGACCAAGCAGCATTCAGGAGAGGTGGTGCTATGGAAACTCCTTCTGCTCTTGACCAAAATCCAGCCTCATTTCCCATGCAGAACTTCCAATACAGAAAGCCGTGCCAGGCTGCCCAGGTTCCAGTCTGTTCTGAGGAATTCCCAAGGCCTGGCATGATTCCCTGTTGGTAGCAGTCCAGCTGCCTGGCAGCTAAGCCCCATCTTAGTACATCTTTGTACTGAAGGAAGGTGAAGTTGCAGCACCCTGTGTAGCCCATCTCTTCACGTTTGATCCCTTTGGTTTCAGCTTGGATCCTATTAAAACATCGATCTTTTGGGGAGGGGTAACACTGAGCTGTCATCAGCCACCTACACCTGAGTATAATGAACAGCGATGGCAGCAGAGGCGATGGGGCAAAGGGAGTGGGCAAGGAGCCAGAGTTTGACAGCATCCTTGACTTCTCTCGCTGTGGAGCTTGGAGTAGCTGAGAGTCCTGTGGCTGACTTGATCCCTTCTTTCTCTTTGAACAGGGCCACCCTGGACAGCCAGGACCCAGAGGCCCACCTGGCCTGGATGGCTGTAATGGAACTCAAGGAGCTGTTGGATTTCCAGGCCCTGATGGCTATCCCGGGCTTCTTGGACCACCCGTATGCTGTCAGATCTTTGTACATTATTTCAAATGTCTTTGCTTGCCTCCAGGTGTGCCCTATCTTCTGCTTCTCTGGAGAGCTCGTTAAGTAGCTGAGGGGCAACCACTGCAGACCCTTGTCCAATGCAGGAGTCTGTGCTGGTAGCACCACAACATTAAAAGTCTAAAGAAGAATACCAGTTTCAGGGAAGTGTACACATGCTACACTACTTAGGGTTTGGTTTTTTTTAATGATGCTTTTAGAGTTGGCAAGATTATGAAAAGACTGTAGTAAATTTTAGAGCAAAGTACACACTTGGGCTATTTGACATTTTCCCACATTAGACGATATGGGGAGATGCAGTACTTGGAAGGCCTACATGGGATCATGGGAGCACTAACAGTGACCCAAAGGGCTTGGCAAGCTTGGTCTCTACCAGCGATTCTTAACCAGCGGCGATTTTGCCCTGGCCCCACCCCCGGGGACATTTGACAGTTATTATTGACACTTTTGGTCTTCATAACTGGGGGTGTGCTACTGGCACAGGATAGCCCCCCATCACAACATCAAGGAATCATCTGTCCCAAAGTATCAACAGTGAGAAATGGTTGAGAAATCCTGCTCTACACTGACGTAGTTTTCCCTCTTCCCACCCGCTCCCCACATCACAACCCTCAGTTCTGGGATTGTTAAGACGTTTATTGGATCTTGGTGTCATCACTTTTATTTCATTCCATTCATCCAGATAGAGCTCAAATATTGGGATCTAAAAGATCTCTAGGGCTTCCCTGGTGGCGCAGTGGTTGAGAGTCCACCTGCCGATGCAGGGGACGCGGGTTCATGCCCCGGTCCGGGAAGATCCCACATGCCGCGGAACGGCTGGGCCCGTGAGCCATGGCCACTGGGCCTGCGCATCCGGAGCCTGTGCTCTGCAACGGGAGAGGCCACAACAGTGAGAGGCCCGCATACGGCAAAATAAAAAATAAAAAATAAAAAAAGATCTCTAAAAGATACCATGCCCTTGCAAGGCTACTTTTATGAGTGGCTGAAAAGAGAAAAATAACACATTTCAAGCCCATTCTCAACCTCATTTGAAATAATCTAAGAGAGTAAGGGTGCTGATGTGATACATTTCGCTAGAAATTATACGATCTGTTGGACTCCATAGCTACGTGAATTAATTGGCGTTTTACTGGAAGAGAATTGCCTTCAGTGACCAAGTTGTGGGTGTGAGTGCATACGTGAGAAGGTGAGACGGAGAAAGCACAAGCGCCAGATTGGCATAAGGACCTTCACAACTAAGGACCAAACCAATATGCAGCAGGGAGTGGGGGAGAAAGATGTATTACCAACATAGTATGAGCTGGTTGAGTCACAGAGGCCTCCAAACACTGCCATGGCAACAGGGGAGGAAAACAGATCACATCTGCGTTAAGACAATGGAAATCCAGCAAAGTAAGGAATCACTGCCCCCAAGAGGGAGAAAAGGAATTTTGAGGTAATAAACAGCCCCTGACAGCCAAAGGACCAGGGTAAAACCTAGTCCTGTCCCTAAACCTCTGCTTAAGCCTGAATAGGAACTTGGGTGTGTATTTTACTAAGCTGAACCTTACTAACCCTGCCGAATACTGAATGGATACCCTTTGAATCTTCTTTGATGAAAGTAGTGGCCGTGAGAATAAGGGGAAATTGGGAGTGTTAGGCAAGAAGCTGGTTTGCGCTTCTGGAACCACATTGTACTTTTATTATACCTATGGACCTTGAACTCAGGAATCCATCGTTCAATCAACGCTTCAGTCCCCAGAGCTTAGCCCTACCCCCAACACTAATCCCAACTTCCGCTTAGGTATAGGGATATTGATTTTCCCCAGGAGGCCAACATCTAGCAGACATTAGGTGGCATCTGCCACTGAAAGTCTGGCTGACTGGATGGGTTGGGCATACTTTGAACTGTTTTCCATGTTAACAGTGAGACACACCAGCCTCTTAGACAGGTGTAGAAACTGAAGTTATATGGTAGAAGCACAGGATGGAGATGGTTTTGTAGCTATATCTTAGACCAGGCGTCTGCAAACTGGCCCATGGGACCCTTGTCCCATGGCTTGTTTTTCCATTTTTAAAAGACTGTGAAGAAAAACAGAAGAATATGAACCAGAGCACAGATATGGCCCACACAGCCTATATTATTTACTATCTGGCTCTTTACAGAAAAAGTCCACTAACCTCTGTCCTAGACCTAGTCCCTGTCAGTGACTTGTACCTGTGAGATATGGAGCAGGTGAGCTATAGGCTTATAAACGGCATGTGTATTATATGTGGATGTTCAGATTGGTACTCTGAATAGATTCAAAGTCTACTTTCTAATCCCTTTACAGACTTCTGACTTGGAGGCTGGGGGAGCAGGCATGCAGCTCTGAGACACAGCACAGTTCAGGGGACGTACTTTGCCCCTTTAGCATGGCCAACTCTGCCATAGACTAAGCCACATGGTTTCAGGCTCTTGCTTTTCCATCCTCTGTCTGATCAGATCACACTATTAACAATACTGTGTGTGTGTGTGTGTGTGCGTGCGTGCGTGCGTGCGTGCGTGCGTGCATTTCTTCACAAAATTTTCTTATTTTGCTCAGGGGCTTCCTGGTCAGAAAGGCTCTAAAGGTGAACCTATCCTTGCCCAAGATAGTTTCAAAGGAATGAAGGTAAGAGCCTCTAAGGCAGACAGCTGAGTAGGCTATAAGCTGAGTTCCCCGGGATGGAGCCCCACATCCAATGAAAACATTTCCAGAACTAGCATCTGTGTCTCTATTTAAGGAGCAGACCAAGCTGGATTTTAAAAGAATCCAGAGCTTTTTGTGGTGGAAACATTGACAAATGTTTGCAACCATACTGTCAAAAAGATTTGCTTTGTAAGATCTAGGCCAAAAATAGGGGACAGATCAGCAAACAAACTGTTTGCATGGGCGTCATTTTCCTTGACAAGCCGAGACATTTCCTGGAGGCAGATACCTTTAGTCTACTACAGAATCTTTGATGTCTGCATACCTTGGTTTGAAGCCATGTATGTCTCTGCCCATCTTAACATGGCCACCAGCCCAGGATCATGGCTCCGCCCTTTTCTGTACCTGCATGCCAGCCATCACCCTCGCTGGGCCCCTGGCTATCTACGGAAGTTGCCCATCAACCCTGCAGCTGGCTGGAAACGTTCATCTCTTCCTGGAATTGACAAGAACCTTTTGTATTCTTGTGGCTGTATTCTTGACGTATGCTGCCTGGTTTCCTGTGGGCCTTCAGTAAACTCTGGTGCCAAATGACTGACCCTAATCCCTTGCAGAGTGGGAAGGGAGCCCATCATTTCCCTGGGAGCAGACGGGAATCTATGTGTGCAACATCTGAGGGGAAGATGCGCCCGAGCTCACTCAGCTGAAGATGGCATCTTTCTGTCTTCCACCCATGCACAGAGCCAGAAATATTGGAAATCACTTTGGAAGGCAGTGGTGGGTGTGGGTAGCTGAGAACTGAAGAAGGTACAGGGTTTGGGTTCTTGGCTATAGAAGCCATAGCTGAAGGTGGAATGTTAGACTTGGAAAGGACCTCATGATTGTCAGATTCATGTTGCTCATTTTACAGATAGAAAAACTGAGGTAGCCTGAGGCTATGTGACTCGCTCACAGGCACAAGCCAGCTTCCCGAGGAGCTAAAACCCAGGCAGTGCTCTTCCCAGGTTGCAGAGAGCTGATTTTTCACTATAAGCCAAGCGGGGTAAGACTAGCAGGTGTCAGAATGTGACCATTGTTGTAGCAAACGTTGATTAAATGGTTTTGCCAAAAACCAAAGAGACCCTGGACCCAGCGGAACACAGCAATTTCCACAAGATGGTTATAGTACAGATTCCTACGGTGACTTAAGATGCTGCAAAGTAATTAAAACGTAATCAGAGACTACATGCTCTATTGATTCTCCCTTGAAATGTCTGATTTGCGTTGTATACATATGGGCACAGATTCTCTGGGGATGAAGGTACACTGGAAGGTAGCTTTGCTTTCCTCCAGAAAGAGCAGGAAAATCACCAGCCCGCAGAAGCAGTTTCTAATTGATAAGTTCCTAGCAAAGGTGAAAATTAATTAATCCAAGTAAAATATGAATTCCTGTTCAACCAAGGCTATAATATTTTTCTTCTAGAGTCTAGATTTTTCTTAGGAAAAAAAAAAGTAGATGGTTGAATCTCTCCAATTCATGCATTATTTAAAACACAAGACCTTGACAGAGGAGGCCCAAGCTTCAGTGATGCGTTTTTATGCCTATTGCATCTTAGGTCAGTTATCTGTGAAATACCACAAGCTTAATGTATTCATCTCTTCAATGTCCTGCCTTTGTCTGTTTCTCAGGGGGAGCCTGGGCTGCCCGGACTGGATGGAGTCACTGTAAGTTGTTAACTATGTGTTGAGCTCCCAATGTTTTTCTAGTCAACAGTACCAACGACCCCTTTTCATTCCTCTCTACGGTGTTCGAAGGTCTTTGTAGAGCTTCTCAAGGACAATCCAGAGAGGTAAAGTAGAATAGATCACTCTATCGACATTTGCCAAATGAGAAAGTACTGAGAGGATGGACTGTCTACCTCCAGTGACATGGCAGGCTGGCTTTCAGACCTCTCGGCCAGGGACCTGCATCCTCCCTGGGATGTATTAGGAAAGAATTTTGCCTGGCATTTGGCAAGCATTTATTAAGTGTTTTCTGTGTGTTCAGAGTACTGTGGGTAAAATAAAAGAAGCAAAACACTCTTCTTTAAAAGGTATTCCACGTAGAAATTTTTTTTAGGGACTCAATAAGAGTGAGTCCATGAAAGGCCATGAGTTGTATTAATAAGAGCTTTGTTTTTCCTTGACTTTCCACATTGTCATCATTTTCCTTTGAAGTGGCTTCATAAAGGCCCCTTCTCTCCTCTTTTCCTGTATCATGGTTCCTTCCTTTCTTCTTCCATTCCAGAACAGATACTGAGCAGAACAGATACTGAGCAAAGGGCTAGGAGTGATCCCTGAGACAATTCAGACACGGTCTCTGCACACACACACAGCCACCTCCCACCCCAGGATGTGAAAAACTAGTAGGAATGTGGCGTAAGGATTCCACTGACATCATCAAGAAAGAGATGCTGTCCACCTAAGGCTACATCATGAGAAACTTTATATCTAAGAGAAGGTAGCCTCTGAAAAGTGTAGGTGACATTTAGGCTGACTGGCAATGGGAGGAAGCTTTCTAAACAGAGAGAGTAGTGTGAGCAAGCGCACATGTAAACAGGGATGAGTGAGGACCAAGGGCATAGAGGTCTCCTAGAGTGAAACAACATTGGCTTAGATGGTGTGTTACCTAATTCTGTAGAATAACATCCAGTGTATTTGCTGCATAACTTCTCTTAGAGATGCCTTTCCCTGCCCCCAGAAGTACAGTGTTTGCATATACAGACATGATAAATAAACCACTTAGATTTGGGGAAGGGGGAGGGTTCCTGGCTGGATAAGAGAGTTGTGATCAGTAAGGAGACCACAGGTTATGAGTTATTGTCAGAGCAATGTTCTACTCTCATATATTCCTGGGGAACCTTTGAACCCCTACTTTCTCTCCCTCCTAAGTCTCAACTTCACTTAGCCTCTCCATCCCTTGCCTAAGCACATATCACCTTATTCCTGCTCCCCAGCTTTAACAGGGCCATGCATTTTCCCATACCATCTTTCTCTTCAGATTTCGTTCTCTTGCTTTCAATATTGTCATCATTCATTTCAAAATATTTTCTAGTTTCCCTTCGGATTTTTTCTTTGACCCATGGAGACTTGTGGCGTTTAATTTCCCCAAATTTGTGACTTTCCAGATATCTTTATATTATTGATTTCTAGTTTGATTTTATTGCAGTTAGAGAGCATATTCTGGATGATTTCAATGCTTTTATATTTGTTCAGTTTTATTTTATGGCCCAACCTATGGAACTATCTTGGTGAATGTTCCATATGTACTTGAAGAGACTATGTATTCAGCTGGTTGGGGCGAGTACTGATGTTAAAATCTCCATCTAGGAACTGTGACAGGGCGAGAGAGAGTCATGGACATATACACACTAACAAACGTAGTAAGGTAGATAGCTAGTGGGAAGCAGCCGCATGGCACAGGGATATTGGCACGGTGCTTTGTGACAGCCTGGAGGGGTGGGATAGGGAGGGTGGGAGGGAGGGAGACGCAAGAGGGAAGAGATATGGGAACATATGTATATGTATAACTGATTCACTTTGTTATAAAGCAGAAACTAACACACCATTGTAAAGCAATTGTACCCCAATAAAGATGTTAAAAAAAAAAAGAATAAAACAGGAGATATCAGTACAGACCCTGCAGGCAGCAAAAAAAAAAAAAAAAAAAAATCTCCATCTAGAATCATGAATTTATCTATTTCATCCCTCCCTCAGTAATTAATAGAACAACTAAACAAAATATAAACAGACCTAATGGATCTTCTTTGTCCTCACTGATTTTTTAATCTATTTCTCCTTACAGTTCCATCAGTCTTTGCTTCATGTATTTTGAAGCTCTGCTAATAGGTGCATACACATCTAAGATAGATACAGATATATACATTTTCTATTCCTTCCTGATTCAGTCTTGGCAGGTTGTCCATCTCTTCCAGGTTGTCCATTTTATTGGCGTATAGTTGCTTGTAGTAATCTCTCGTGATCCTTTGTATTTCTGCAGTGTCAGTTTTTACTTCTCCTTTTTCATTTCTATTTCTATTGATTTGAGTCTTCTCCCTTTTTTACTTGATGAGTCTGGCTAATGGTTTATCAACTTTGTTTATCTTCTCTAAGAACCAGCTTTTAGTTTTATTGATCTTTGCTATTGTTTTCTTTGTTTCTATTTCATTTATTTCTGCTCTGATCTTTATGATTTCTTTCCTTCTGCTAACTTTGGGTTTTGTGTGTTCTTCTTTCTCTAGTTCCTTTAGGTGTAAGGTTAGATTGTTTATTTGAGATTTTTCTTGTTTCTTGAGGTAGGATTGTATTGCTATAAACTTCCCTCTTAGAACTGCTTTTGCTGCATCCCATAGGTTTTGGGCCATCGTGTTTTCTCAGTTTTTAACTATCATGAATAAAGTTGCTATGAACATTCTTGTGCAATTCTTGTGGATATACTTTTTTTTGAGAAACTGCCATACTTTTTTGACCTTGATAAAAACATGCCTCTCTAGGGCCCACAAGGAGCACCCGGATCTCCAGGAGCTGTGGGACCCATAGGACCACCAGGATTGCAAGTAAGAACCAGCTAAATCTACCACGTGTTCACAGCATTCACGTGAATGCTTTCCCTACCAGGCCGTGAAGTAAATGTAAGCCCATGAAATGTAAGCCCTCCTAGCAGAGAAAGGCAACTTCCATTCTAGGAGGTTAAAGTGAAGCAAGCTCTTGTAAGGAGCTATTTGTTATCTTCTTTTATCAGAGTCTCTCTGACCATCCACTCTGTGCCTCCAAAGCCTCCTAGTCTAGCTCAACCTAAAGTATAGCCCAAGGATGGCTAATACCCGGCACGTTTATTGTGACCTTCCACTCCCCTTACCCACGACAGACATTGCTAATTAGTCACACCATTATCACCCACCCTGAGCACAGAGGCAGCTTCAAAATCTTTCTCAATCCTTCACCTTGGAGAGCTCTTCCCACCTACCTATTTCCCATCACTGGCTACAGGAAGAGCATAGCCAGTCATCTGTGTGGTTCTGGGAAATCCACATCCCCAGATTGTTCTCTCTCCAATGTGTGAAATCCCACCACCACTGATTACTTTGCTTTACTTTCACCAAAAGTCATCATTTAAAAAGTGCTGGCCTAATGGGGAAAATGACACATGAAGTCTTCACTACCTTAGCATGAATGTGGTTATCAGGTCAACTGGGGAAATTTCAAAGGAGATTTTAAAAAAAGGAACCCAGGGAGAAGGAGCTAGAATCTGCTACACCAAAGCCAGACCACACCAAGGGGGTGGGGGACTTATCTTCAGTGACTCTCAACATGCCTACATTCTTCGGGGCTGAAACTAAAAAGCGCTCTTTCCTTTCATTTTAAATCTAGGGTCCTCCAGGCCCCCCTGGTTTCCCTGGTCCTGATGTAAGTATACTTTGTCTTGGGGCATTTGACCTCCTACCGCTAAGTACTCTAGTTTCCCCAGAGATATTCTGGTCTGGTTAAACATACTTTCTGGTAAAAAAGACTGCATTCCAATTTAAGTTCCTGGAGGTTGTTTAGTAATTGATTTTGTTTTTCCTCCCTACACCCCTGTGCCTCAGGGGAATATGGGGTTAGGTTTCCAAGGAGAGAAAGGAGTCAAGGTAAATAAATTTTGGAACATACGCTCTGCAGTCCATATGCTCCTAGAAATGTGTCTAGCTGCACACATATGCCTGCTTGTGATAGGGCTGCATGTGCACGCATAGGCTACTGTAGTCTTTTTCCTTCAAAATATTGTAGTCTTCCTGCTTCCTACCTGTGAAATGTACATGTCTTACAAACATACGCTCTTGAGATATATTTTCTCTTCCTTCCACCTGGGTGTTTCCCTGCTGATTTGTATTATATTGTGTCACCTTCTCTTTCCTTTTCTCTGCTTCGCTTCTCTCCATCCTTCCTCCTCCTCCTCTATCTCCTCTATCTCTCCTTCTTAACCCTCTCTCATCATTCCCTTTTATTTCCCTTCCCTCATTCTCCTATTTCCCTCTATACAAACTGTACAGTGATTCAGGAGCCTCAAGGGAGACTGGGAGCTTGCCCTCCCCATCCTTGGCGGCTGCCTCTTGTAGATTGCACTGTCTTCAAGGAGCAAATCCAGTCTTCAGTGTTCCAACACGGACTTCACTGCCTCTGCTTGTGCTCTTGGCAACGATTGGACCAATTAGAGTCTGATCACTATTGCCAAGAGGTAGCCATTTACCTTGCTCAAATCCTTTTTTGCTTTCTTCTAAACACCCTTTCATGCATGACCATGGCAACCGTGAACCTGCCATTTACTTTCATCCATCTTGTTTCCTCCCTCTGCAGTGCTGGTACAAAATGCATCTGGTCAGGCTTATAATTCTTTTCACCCCTCGAGACTGGTAGCTTTGTTTCCTCATTGATGCAAGGGTGAGGGTGAAGAGACTGAAGTCATGGACAGTTGATTTGTGAATTACATCCTGAGGACAAACCTACCCTCCGGAGAAATATCTGTGTGGTGTCTGCTTTGCTTAATGTTTCCATTGATCTTACAGGGGGATGTTGGCCTGCCTGGCCCTGCAGGACCCCCACCATCTACTGGGGAACTGGAATTCATGGGATTTCCCAAAGGGAAGAAAGGATCCAAGGTAGTGAACATTTGAGAACAAGAAGTTAATAAGCCTTTTCCTATTAATACCAGAGTTCAACTCTAATAACCGGAGTATACTGGAAGGATAGAGGGTTCTGTGTAATATGGATATGAGCTTAACTGGGTTTCTGAATATTCGTTCAAGTGCTATTTTCTGTGTTTGTTTTGCAGATTCAGTTATCAAAATGCTGAATAACTTAAAACAAACATTGAATAGTTGGGTTTTTTTCCTCCTAACTACCAACCCTGTCAATACTTATGTTGTCCCCAAAGCACTGTGACAGAGCAATAGGGTATAATGGTTGCTTTCAAGTTATCTGTTTAAAGAAACTATTTGCCCTCAGAAGATGACCCTGCAAATAGTGTACGCTGTCACCAAGTGGCAGTAGATGCCCTAATTTGCCTGATCTGAACTACCAAGGCTGAAGCTGTAGACCTGTTTAACCGAGATATTTTATAATCTGTATTTTGATATGAATGTACACGTGGTTGTATTTGAATGACTGTTTGCTGTTAAGGTGTGCAGATATCTTTCAATAACCTGACTTCCCTTCCTTCCTGGGGATTCCTTAAGTTTTGTGATCCTGCACCTGTGGTCAAGGGACCCAGGCAGGGGAAGGTGTTTAGTCCCATTTCTTTAATTCTGTCTCTGTGGAAGCAACAGCTCCGGGCCTTCTCCAGGTTTACAGGAAGTAATTATTGAGTTGGGAACAGTTTGGGAGCATATGAAAAATTGCCTGCCTCCCTAATCTTTCCCAAACCTTAGGGAGCCCTTTCATGGCACTTATAGATAAATTAGCATATCAAGGAAAGAGATTAGAGTATTATGTTTCCCTTTGCAAACTGTAATTGTTACTCTTTTCCCAAAACCATTGGTGTCTTTGCAGCCAGTAATTTGCTAGAGGAAATCGCACTGAACAGCTTCTTCCGCTAGAAAGAAAGCAGATGATCATCTTTTCTATCTTCCAATTAGCCTGAGCATTTGAGACTCTGTTTTGGATAGTTTTCTTTGCCTGTCATGGACTTTGGTCCTTTCCACACTACTAAGGGCTCCGTAAACTAAGACATCCTGGTGTAGTTACTAGTTGTGGAGACTAGGCAATCTGCACCAGCCTCTGGTGTCCCAATTGGGATACCCTATGGTTTCCCACTGCCCAACCCAAGTAACTCAAGGGAACTATCTCCTTTATGTTCACTACTTCCTGCTGCTACTCACTAAGCTTTGGTTGATTTTCCAGGGTGAACCAGGGCTTCAGGGCTTCCCAGGAATAAGTGGTCCTCCAGGTCTCCCGGTAAGTCTCCCTATTTGGTCAACATGTATTCAAGGATCTGATTGGACAAAAGCTATACCAATAGAAAGCTAACAGGAGGACCTCCTTCCTATGGTTATTGTAGAGAATTTCACCATCTTCATTGTTAGAAGGCATTTAAGGAAATGTCTTGTTTCTCAAACCCATGGGGACATTAGGTTCTTTATGAGACTATATAGCTTAGAGGTTATAATCTCAAGCTCTAGAGTTAAAACAGACCTAAGCTTGACTTCTGATTTCAGCAGTTTCTAGCTATGTAACCTTGGACAGGTTTCTTAACTTTTCTGAGCCTCAGTTTCCTAACCTACCAAAAAAGGGATAATAATGGGGTGCTTATGAGAATTAAATGAGATAATATGCATGAAAAGGGCTTAATAAATGCCTGGCACGTATCAATTGTTGAGTAAATGGTAGTTACTGTTAGTGATCCTATTTTCACTTTCCTATGTGCCCTTGTATCTTAGATTCTTTCACCCAACAAATACTTTTTGAGGGCCCCTATTTGCCAGGCCTTCTGCTGGACTCTAAGGCTGCAACAGCAACTAACAGTCAGATAAGTAAAAGTCCCTGTCCTTGAGGAAATACATTCTAATTGGTGGGGATGAGGGAGGGGAGAGAATCAACAAGTAAACAGATGAAGGAGAACAAGTTCATATATTGGTAAGTGATACACAGAAGACAAAAAAAGGGTAAAAGTGTTGGAGTGTGGATGGGTAATGGGATGGGCACCTTTGGACAGAGTGGTCAAGAAGGGCCTCTCTGAGGGATCGCTTATTTTGAGGGAGCGAGTCATGTGGAAGGTCGGGAAGAGTGTTTCTGGCCAAGGGAACCATAAGTGTCAACACCCTGAGGTTGGAACAAGCTCAGTGCTTTAGAGGAACAGCAAGAAGGTGAGCGGGTGGAGAAGAGTGAGCAAGGCCAAGAACCAGGCAGAGAGACAGGAGCCATATCATGGAGACCTTTGTAGGTCAAATGTGGCTTTTATGTTAAATGTAATGGGAAGCCATTGGAAGGCCCTGACTTGTATTTTTAAGATCTCTCTGGTGGTAGTGGGAGTTGGGGGGCTGGGTTATGGAGGATGGGGGGAGGGGAAGGCAGCAAACAGAGGCTACTGCAACAATCCTGGTGAGGAATGGCGGTGGCTTGGACTAGGATGATGGCAGTGGAAATGGAGAGAAGTACATGGATTCAAAATGTAAAACGTTTTAAATTTTTGTTACAGAACATTTCAAACACATACAAAGTAGGGAGAGTGGCATAATGGTCCCCCTGTGTACCCATCACCTAGCGTCAATAATTAGCAACTCACGGCCAATCTGAAGCCAACAACAGATGTAGCATTTCATTACAAATACCTCAGTATTTCTAAGAGATAAGGACTTTTTAAAAACATAATGATGATTTCATCACCACTAATTAATTATCAGAAATGACAATATCTGTTAAGTCAGAATTCAGGTTTATGATTGTCTCATAAATATATATTTTTATAATTACCTGGTTTTGAATCAGAATCCAAATGACGCTCACAGATTACATTTGGTTGATATATCTCTTAAACTACAAGATATGTTTTGAAGGAGCTGATGAGATTTCCATGGATTGGGTGTAGGGGTCAGGAGGGAAATGGATGAATCAAAGATGACTAGGCCTGCCCCCGGCTTGCTGGCAAAGTGGGAAGAGATGACTCCGGTGCTTCCCTACAGTTCTTTGAAACACTTTGGGTCTCTCCAGGTGGCCGGAAAACACAGCCAGTAGAGCCACTGGCACAGATTACTTCCACAGTGATCCCTACTACTCCGTAGAGACACAGGGGCAACAGAGAACCATCTATTCAATGGCCTTGATTTTAATCAGCTCAGTATCTAATGAATCATAAAGGGAAAGAATATTCATGTTGGAGACGGGACACCTGGACTTCAGCCTCAGCCCCAGCTCTGGGCCTTCAAGTATCTGAACCTCTCTGTATATATGTCCTGTGGCAATGGTCATATCTACTGTTTTGAGGCCCAACTCACAATGTTCATCAGGTTTCTTTACAAAGTATAAATCTGTGCTGTCCAATATGATGACCACTAACCACATAACAGCTACCAATCCTTTGAAATGTGGCTAGTCTGAGATGAGATGTGCTGTAGGTGTAAAATACACACCAGATTTCCAAACCTAGGTGTGAGGGAAATAATCTAAATTATCTCATTAACAATTTTTACGTCGGTGTTGAAATGACAATATTTATGATGTGTTTGGTTAAATAAAATGTTGTTAAATTAACCTCACCTATTTGTTTTACTTTTTTAATGAAGCTACTAGAAAATTTAAAATAACATAGTAGTTCACATTATCTTTCGATTGGACAGCACAGACAGAGTACTTTGCAAGGGGGCTGGGGAATAAAGCCTGCACCTTTCTTTGTGAGCATTTCACATAAATTCTAGTCACCTCTTATCATCCCTATGATGTAAGCAAGGTGGGCTGGGTTTATATCCCTGACTGATGAGGAAACCATGGCCTGAACGGGTAAAGAGGCTTGTCCAGAGTCACTCAGCAAGTTATTAGCAGAGCTGAGACTGAAATTCAGTTTTCTTGAATACTAGCCAACTCCAGGCTTTTTCCTCATACCATACTGCCCCCTACTGTTCATTCTTGTCATGGTGGTTGTGGATTGCGTGATCTCCGGTGCTTTGCAGTTCACTGGCTCACGCACCCTTCCTCCTTACCATTCCCTTCCCTGTTCTACGTCAGAGGATTTCCCCTTCTGCAATTTCACCCGTTCCCTTTGCCCTGTGAAAGACACACTGACTGACAGCAATGCACAGTGGTAAACTGCAATACCGTTTCAAGCTCAGCGTTTCCAGTGTTTCACAGTGTGCCCTGACAAATAGAAACCCCAGTTGATTGTAAAGACATCCAAGGTGGAAAAAAAAGCTTCCTTTATATGGTACAGCATCTTTTCAGAGAGTGGGAATCAAGAAACCAGAGTTCTCAGGCCACTTTGGTGTGGATTCCACGTGCAACCCTGGCCAAATCCTATAACTCCTTTGCTGCTAATATCTCTATCTGCTTAATGGGAACATCTATAGGTAACTTCTGTGACTTCTGCCAGAATAGTTGTAAGAAGAAAGGTGGTGACGTGTTTGAGATGCTCTGGGCTTTTCGGAGGAAACACACTTCTCAAATCAAAAGCCCTCACGTTGGCTTTCAATTATCCACACTCACTGAGAAACAAGGCAGCGCTGAGGGTGCAAATCTCTGGGGAATCTGAAATGTTCCCTTCAACCATTTGTTTTCTTTCCATCCTAGCCCAGATCTTTGCAGGAGCTGCTGACAAGTGGCCAACCTGAGAGATTTAGACCTCACTTTCTTTCCCTTGCCCCTTCTGCAGTGACCCAGCATCCTTGCTTTTCTGGCTCAGCCCCAGCTTCACACATTTCATGACATTGTCCCAGCAGCACACTCATGCGTAGGCCACAGATGCTCCCGTGGAGATTGTCAGAGAGAGTCACATACCTCTGTGCCCTCCAAGGCACCAGCAAACGCAGGGTAAGGCAACATGGCAGATGATGGGAGAGAGAAGGGAAGAAAGCGGTGAATCCTGAGGTACCTATTGAGTGGATCTGAGGCAACTACTGGACAGGCGGGAGTTCTCTTTCTGCTGAGCACCAGGCTTTCCAGGCACTTCAGGTAGGTCCTTCGGAGGAGGAGCCCCATCTTGACAGACTTAAGCTAAGCCCTCCCCTCCGCCCCACCCCCACCCCCACCGCAACCCGGTGCCCTGAGGGGCAGTAGCAGCAGTGTGACAGGGTCAGAGTTGACAAGGAGACTGACTTTCCTAACCTCTCAAGTCGCCCTCGCAGTGCCAAGCCAAACCGATCGCTGCAGTTTAGCCTCCAAAATGTGACCCCACAGTATGCTCATTCCCCGCCCCTCCCCCATGGCCTCCGTCCCCCTTTTCAGGCTTCAGCCTCCCTCCTGCCTTCCTGCCCTCCTTGTGCAGGTGGGCCTCGCCCCTCTCCACCGCCCTCACTGGGGCCGGGTGAGGAGCTCAGGCGGAGAGGGTGACCACCGTGCTGGCAGCCTGCCTCTCGGGCCAGCAGGCCTCTGAGGACCCAGGGCCAGAGTGTCTTTCACTCCACAGCGGGGCCTGACGCCCCCTGGTTCCAGCCTACCGTCTGCAGCTTGCCTTTTTCTCACACCCCCCTCTTCACCCTGCTCTCCGCCCCGACTCCCAGCCACGTGACTGAAGTTGAGTTTTTGCAGAGCCGCTAACACCCATGAACCCAAAATACCAGGAGACCAGGGCCCTAGAGAGCAGGCCTGTAAACAGCTAAGCTAGGCTCTGATGAGGTGTTCCTGACCGTGGGTGAGAAGGGGTAAGGGAGCAGTGGGTGCTGGTCAGCTCATGATGGCGACTGACTGGGCCGGGGCCGGGGCCCAAGACATCTTGCTAGAACAGCTTGTTCAGCAGGGCCTCGTACAGGGCCTCCCTGTGCTGGGAGACAAGCTGAGCCTACAGCCCAATATCTTGCCAAGTCATTTATGTTTTATTGGCTCTAACCCCGACACACAAATTGCTTTTTAACATTTTTTTTCCTTTTTAAACTTCGTATATGTTTTTTTGCTCACCTTGTAGCTCAACCTCTCACACCCTCTCTCTGAGAAAGCAAGAGTCCAGAGGCTCTTTCTGCTTTCCGGAGAAGAAGGACAAGGGCCCCTTGTCTTTACAACTGTGGTAAAGATAGGTGGAGGCTGTGAGATGGTACCTGGACATTCTTTTCCTCACACTTTTGAACAGTTTTTTTCCCTTGGTCACTGTTCCATTTAATTCAACAAGTATGTATTGGACCACCTTGTATGTGTCAGGCTACAGTCACATGCCTTGGAGGAGACAGAAGTGAATGTGATACAGACCTCTCACAGACTTTCATCCGGAACCTGGCTTAGTGCTTGAAGAGTTTAGGGCAGCGTGGGCTGCCGTAGCTTCTGTGCACAGGCCAGGGAAGGCTCCGTGAAGTGTTTGACTTCAGCCGCCAATAGATACATGCCACCAGGGGGCAGCATGCCTCGGTTTCCAATTTGAGCCGCAGAACTAAGTTTGCATTCAGTTTGACACACAGGCCTTTCAAATAGAAACCCTATTCAGCATGAGGTGTGAGCAATTTGACTCCTAACTGTGGCTGTAGAAAAGAGGGAAGGCAAGTAGGAGCCAAAGGCTGCTTTGAGTTGGACCCTTCACAGACGTACACTGCCCTCCTCAACAACAACAACAGTAAAAACAACTCACGTTTTAAAAACAAAAGAAAGTAAAAACTTGGGCCTAGAAAACTAAGGGCTATTCAGCCAACTGTACCCACGGGAATGCTCTGAGTATGAAAGAGGAAGAAAAAAAAAAACTACAAATGGGATTGGAGCAGTGCTTTGACAATTAGCTGAGCCAGGTCACATCAAGAGGACAACAGGAGGTGTGCCATAACATCTAGTGTCTTTCACAAGCTCACATTTGAGAGAACTTCACTGCCTCCTTTACTCTCATAATAGGCCTAAATGCTATCTGCCAACATCCGTGCTCCAGGAAGTCCCATTTTAAACAGTAACGACAAAGTGACCTCGATTACATTTGCCATGAAAGACTTTATCCACTCTGGTAATGAATTCTTCTGTATCTCGGGGGCCCAGAATGTGCTTGCCCTGGACCCAGAGCGGAGGAAGCTCTCTCATTCACTCTGCTTTTTGGATTTCTGCTTATTCCTAGAGAATCCCCAAGTCATGTCCGTGGCTGCAAGCCCTCACCTTCTGTGAGCAGGACAAGAGGGGTTGGTGACCATCTTGCAGTCCCTTTGAGAGTGTTCCTAAAGCCCGCATGGTTCTAGATCACGCCTAGATAGAAACACTCCTTCCCACTGAAGAGGATGTTGCAGTCATCATGTCTCCAAAGGGCAAAAGCTCTTCTCTCTAGCATCGATCCCCAAGGATTAACACAATTCTCCATTTGTGGGTCATCTTTGACCCAAGCTCCTAGATGGTGGGAAGCAGCCTGTTCTCTTGGAAAGGGCCCTGGAATGGAAGCTAACGCCCTGACTGTCTCATTGACTCTCTAACCCATGCAAGATGCTTGGCCCTTCTGAGTGTTAGTTTCCGCATCTGTAAAATCAATGAGCTTAGATCTGTCATTATTTCTATGCTGTTAGTTCGTGTTTCCATAAATACTTGTAATAGTTTTTTGGGGAGAAGACATTACTTCTAGAACCAAAAAGAAGCCTTTAATGAATGGTTCAAATTATCTTCAAGGCCTATGTGTTTCTCAGGCGGTGACGAGATGCTCAGCATGGTTGAGCTTCCCCAGTGGGACAGTGGAGCTGATTGGAAATTACCACCTTGCTTTGGATGGAGCCAGGAGACCTGTGAGGAAATGAATGTTATAATCTGTGGTCTCTTTTTCCTTTAGGGTTTTGGAATTGCTGGAGAAAAAGGAGAAAAGGGAATCCCTGGTTTGCCGGGACCTAGGGTACGAACCTGGAATTTTGGTTGCCTGGATCTGTCAAGTCACCCGGTCCCTTTTGTTTTCCGTTTGCATCTCTGTTATGTAACTTGATGGCTTCCTAAGCTTCTCTTGTTTCTCTTTCTCAACCCTTGGGCAGGTCCCTAAGACCTCTTCCTCTCCCTTCTGCCACATTCCCTTGACTTAGTGGCTCCTTTGAATAAGGAATGAGGTACAGTAAGTCCCCTACATACGAACCTTCAAGTTGTGAACCTTTCAAAGATGCAAACGTATTATAAACCTATTACAGTACAGTACTATATAGCCAATTGTGTTAGTTGGGTATCTAGGCTAACTTTGTTGGACTTACGAACAAACTGGACTTAAAAATGCACTCTTGGAATGGAACTCGTTCGCATGTAGGGGACTTACTGTACTCCCTACACCAGGTGGTTCCTCAGCCCGTTTACTCTCCTTGTCCTCAACTATAATTATCTTCTGGGCTAAAGAATGACATGTCTTACTTTCATTCCATTCTATCCTGAGGGAAGGTGGGGTAGGGGCAGTTTGCAGGAATGGAAGAAAGAGGACCAAGTGCAATTTTTATAGGACAGAAACAAACCTGGGAAGTTCTAGAACATAGTGAGTAATGTTTGGAGTCAACAGTTTCCAATAATAATCTCACTTCAAGTGGAGAAATAACTGTTAGCCTCTCTGATTCCTAGCTTCAGGCACTTAGGTCTTACGTTGTTAGTAATTGGCCAACCTTAGCCTTAAAGAAGTAACACTTCAGAGAATTAATTGTCTTTTTAGCTTGGTCATGAAGTTTGTCAAGAGTCTTTTGAGTATTCTGCAATGTTCATCCATTACCCTGCCATTTCCTTCTCCACTTTCCTCTACTCCCCTGTCTTGAAAACACAAAATCACCAACAAAAAATGCATTGGGGGAGAGAGACAAGAGGCCCTCCCACAATCTATTTAAAAATCTCATGACTTGGAACTAATGCAGACTAAGTATAATACCACCCAGCCCTTCTACCCAATTCCACATAGTACTTAAAATGTTTCCATTTATTTAGCTCTTTAAAATTTCCCTGTGTGCCTATTCAGCCTGATGGATTAGTGCTTAGAAAGAAGTCATTACGGCACGTCTAGGAACATTCTCTTACCTGGTTTTAGGAGCTGCTAAATCCTGATCTCAGTTGGAGAGCTTTGTTATGTAAGTCTAGTTGCTTTGTCTAGTATGGGCTATTAATCTTTCTAAGGTACCTCTATTCTCTTTACAGGGTCCCACGGGTTTAGAAGGAGTCCAAGGCCCTCCAGGGAGTCAGGTATTTTGGTTAATATCATTAAAGCCTCAGTGTATAAAATCCAAATCAGAAGGCCCTCTTGCTTTACTTAACATGACCATCAATGCAAAGGGAAACACTGCTTACAATTCAAATTGTCCGCCTCTCTTTGTTTGATAGAATCTCAGCCACTCACTTCTTTTGTTTTTACCCAAGAAGATGAGTGTCCAGTGTTCAGTCCTATGATGAAGTAGTACTCCTTTAACATGTTATCAGGGCCTAGCAAAGCCAGCCTGCTTGTATTCGTCTCTAGCCTTGTGGCCCTTGTACCTCCTAACATGCAAGTTGGCTACCTAAGCGCCATATTGCCTTCTGGAACATTTTACGGCTTCCAGAGTCAGGTATGATCCATATATATCCTGGAATGCCGGCCAAAATCCCTGTGCCATTTGCCCTGGCCTAATCCAAAAACCAGCCCCTCTTGTGCTCTTAGACATTCAATTCAGTTGTAACTATGTTTCTGTCACAGGGCAAGAAGGGGTCTTCAGGTTTCCCCGGGCTTAATGGATTCCCAGGAATTAAGGTAATGTTTTTAGGAAGTGAAAATCCAGGATTGAGGAGATGGAAGGGTGAAGAATTAGTATAAATGCTGTTTAGTCCATTTGGGCTGCTATCACAAAATATCACAGACTGGGTAGCTTATAAAAAAGAGAAATTTATTTCTCATAGTTCTGGAGGCTGGAAGTCTGAGATCAGGGGGCCAGTATGGTTAGGTTCTGGTGAAGATCCTCCTCCGGCTTGCAAACTGCCTACTTCTTGCTGTGTCCTCACATGGTGGAAGGGGCAGGCTAGCTCTCTTGGGCCTCTTTTATAAGGGCACTAACAATGGTGGGAGCTCTGCCCTCATGACCTAATCACCTCCCAAAGACCTCACCTCCTAATATCGTCATCACCTTGGGCATTAGGTTTTCAACGTGAATTTTTGGGAGACACAAACATTCAGATCATAGCAAATGCCTATATGATGAAATGGAGTATTTTTTAGTATTTTGACATTTTAGATGTCACCCTTTTCACACGAAATGCGTACAAGCAAATCCATCCCTACAAGGAGAAATATTTTATTATTGACATTGTTTAGAATTGCCAACTTTTGGGTTTTGTTATCGTTTTTAAATTCTCTCAAGCAATGCATCCCCTTATTGCCTGCACCTGGGACAGACAGCTCCTACCTCCCAAGCCTGGTTGTGCCACTCTGTCTGATTCTGGTACCTGAGTCTCCCTTTTGAGAGAATTAGGACTCTTTGGACTTCCTCTGCCTGACATCACCCACTAACAAGGGCCGTGACAGTAGCAGAGTCCCAAGCCTGCTGAAAGTGGGAAATAAGTTAAAACTTGGGCTTCCCTGGTGGCGCAGTGGTTGAGAGTCCGCCTGCCGATGCAGGGGACACGGGTTCGTGCCCCGGTCCGGGAAGATCCCACATGCCGCGGAGTGGCTGGGCCCATGAGCCATGGCCGCTGAGCCTGCGCGTCTGGAGCCTGTGCTCCGCAATGAAAAAAGTTAAAACTCTGTTCCCTCCTTAGCACCTCTTGGGTGTAGCCATATTTTCTATTCCTGCGATATGTTTCCCAGGCCCAGAAGCAGATTGTCTTGGAGTCAGGTTGCAAGATAAAATTGGGATCCCTTGTCCTTGACAGGTTCTCAGTTGAGTGTCAGGCCTCTGGGCTGCCTTGTATCACCTTCATCTTAAATTTATTGGACTTTGAAATTAACCTATGGATTGTTTGGCCCTGGAAATCAGGGGTTACAGAAGGAGGAACCTTCCATTGTCCCAGGGAATGGTTTTGAGGGAACATAAATCTTATGTGATGAGGTCACAGAAATATTTGTGTTTAATGTATTTAATCTTTGCAGGGTGAAAAGGGTGACATTGGCCTGCCAGGCCCAGATGTTTTCATCGATACAGATGGTGCTGTGATCTCAGGTGCAACTTTTCATTGATTGGAGTGGAAAAAAAAAAAGATAGGAAGTTGACTTCTATATCCCCTGTAATTGTTAAGAGGATACTTTGTCAGCCACTGGATTGCTGCTAAACCCGATCCCCACAAGGGCCACTCGTGGATCCTAAACTTGGGAAATGAATCTAACTCCAAGGTCTTAGGCAAAGAAGCCAAGCCCCATACTCCATGTTTGTGTTGGGTCCACCAAGACTGGGATTTGCGTTGGCCTGGGTCTGGATTTGCTAAAAATGGTTCTCCTAGTGATGCTTAGGGAAGGATTCATACCCTCCCAGCTAGGCTAACTTCAGCCTGATACTCTGGGACACACAGGGTCTCATGTATGTGATCCCATGCATGCTCGAGCTTGACAATTTCACAGGAAGTGGAAAAGTATCTTTGGTTAGGGGAGCAAGTATCTTTCGGTTAGGACAGCCCTCAATAGTGTGACACTTTGGAAGTTTGCCTTCACCTCTCCTTGTTCTAGTTACTGTGTGTGCCCAACTCTTCCCTTCGCCTTCTCTAGAGATCTAGATGTCAGTGTCTCCAGCTACTCCTCGCTTGACCAAAGGCTTCTCCTATAGTGCCTCTTCCATCTGGGTCTCCTAACTTCCTTCTCCTCACATCCTCTCAGGCCTGTGCCCTGTCTGGTAAACTCATTAAAGCTGAGGTGTTAATGGTTGACAGTGGCTTCCTGTGTTCCACGCTCAAGAAACCTGTGTATACCATGAAGAGTAGGCTTCGACACCTTAACCCAAATGGCAGAGATTTGAGGCATGACAAAAGATTACTAGTAGTAGAAGAACCTTCCTAGTACTTATCACATCTTACCATGGAAGGTAAGCCCTGGCCAGACCAGTACTGAACAGTAGGAGAGCGTTAGCTCAAATAGGCCCATTATCACATGAGAGCATTAGCATCTGGGAGACCTGTGAAGGGCAAGAGAGGTGCTTCTAACCTGAGGACATCTCCTTGCAACTCTTTTGAGGCATTTTGTGGCATTTGTGGGCCTCCCTTCGGTTTGCTTACTGCTTTTGTTGTTGTTGTTGCAATGCCAGGTTATCCTGGAGACCCCGGTATGCCAGGCCTCCCAGGCCTTAAAGGAGATGAAGGCATCCAGGGCCTGCCTGGCCCTCCTGGTGCCCCTGGATTACCAGCTTTACCAGGTAAAACAAACTAACCCACCCCATGCACAGATCTCCACTCTGGTGCTCAGCATCCCCTTCTATACTCTGGTCTGGGTACATACCCAGCCACAGTCAGAAGAAAGGTAGACTGTAGTCAGTAGGCTCCCTGCTGCAAGCCCAAGGCCAATGTATATGAGAATAGGGCCTGGGTAAGCAGCTTTCCTTTGACCTCAGTAATGTACCATAGCTAGATAGGCAATCCCAGACCATCAATGAGGGGGCCTGGGTTGGCCTGCCAGAGCCCTGTCACCCTTCTGTCTATGTGCCCTCCCAGTTGATGCTTGCCAGAAGGAGCTAACAGAAGCCCAGACGAAAGTTTGTACCCAGACCTTCACTCTGTGCTTAACCCAGGATCCTGTGGACGACATCCTTGACACAGTCATTGGAGGAACACGCCCATATGTCACTCTATAGTAGTAAACAGAGAAAGGGCATGCCAGCGTCTGGGAGGCAGTGATGTTCCAAATAGAAAGCCTCAGACATTACTTTTAAAGACAGCAGTTTCTAAATTCTCTGGAGATGGGCCTCTGTAAGGATACCTGTGCTTTTAAAATGGCCCCTTGGAGGAGGTACAGCTGATCTCAGCACCAAGGTGGAAAAAATCTAGAAACGGGAGGCTGGAGACCCAGGTTTCCCTCTCAGGTGCCACTTAGAAGTTCTGCACCTCTGACCATGTTTCTGTACGTCTTTGGGCCTCCATTTCCCAAGAGGTTAGGCTAGCTGATTCCTAGGGACCCTTCTAACTCAGCTGCAGGAGAAGGGCAAATGCTTTCCCAAATTCTCCCTCGGAGCTAGTGTCTAACATCGGCACTGATTGGAATCCCCTGAAGAGGAGGGTGATGTGATGAGCATTTTTGTGTGGGCTTATCCTTCCAGGTGGCCCCGGTACTCTAGGGCTCCAGGGAGTTCCGGGCCTGAAGGGGGACCAAGGAAAACCCGGCCACACCACAACTGGGGCAGCTGGCCTCCCTGGCAGAGATGGTTTGCCAGGCCTACCAGGCCTACCAGGCCTACCCGGTAAGTTGTGTGTTTCTCTCTTTGGTCTTGAGATCCAGGTGTGATCCAGGTTGCAGAACAGTCCTGATTTTTGAGGGAGGGAGCATCTCACAGGTTAGGGACCACAGCGATCAGAGTGTTCACCAAGGAATAGGCAAGTGAGGGCCATCTCGATGATCAGACACTACCTAATGCCTTCTGACTTCGTAGTCATTCCCTTTCCCCCTTCACTGTTCTCAGCCCCTAGGCCTGTGGTCTTGCAGCTCCTGAAGGAGCAGCATTGGCTCTTTCAAGCTTTCCCTGGTCCTCAGGGCTCCAGCGGGGCAGACTGAGAGTCCAAGAAATGGGAAACCAAGCCTGGATCCTCAAAGTGGCTGCTAAAAGCCTCCACAGGGCTTATTCTCCTTAGGTCATCTACCTGAGTATGAGATTCTAGATTCTAAGAAAAAGGCTAGAAATATGCCCCGCATGTTTCTTTGTAACCTGCAACCCCTGACCACTGCAGCTTGTACCCATCTCCTCTTTTGTCCTAAGAGGACTTCCTGGGACAGACATGGGGACTGCTGAGTTGCTGAAGCTGCCTCGGTTATTCCCATATCCCCAGTGTCTAGTCCAGTGCCTGGAACATAGTAGACATCCTATAAGTAGTAGTAGTAGAGAGAATTGAGCCAACAGAGTTTGGACTTGCTACAGACTTTGGGTCCTTGTCTTGGATTTTTGGGGGGAAGGGTGTCTCTGCTCTGGTGGTTGGGGCTCAAGGACCCTTGGTGACTGAGCTGCTATGCTGAGTCACATGAGCCCAGGCTCCTGTAAGTTGCCAATCTTTTATGTTTTTTTTTCCTAAAGGTCCAGCATTTGAGACGGGAACTCTACAGAGCACAGAGCCAGGGTTGCCTGGTCTCCGAGGAGAACGAGGTCCAAAAGGAAACCCAGGCCTCAAAGGAATCAAAGGTGATTTTGTCCCCTTAGGTTTCTTTGTTCCCCAAACTCCCTGGAGAAGGCCCTCTGGGAAGAAGCAAACTAACAGCCTTGGGAACCTGAACAGGACGAATCCTGGATCTTGCGTGGGAATGTGATTATACGACTGTTGGAAGTGCTATATTTGGAGCTGTAAGACTGAGGCTGGCGGTCGAGGTCACACAGGACAAAGTGGCCCCCAGGCTACTCTACCTGCCCCCTCCACCTGCAGAAGCTACTCTGCACATTCTGCAGCCCCTCTCAGTTTGCAAGGCCAAGGCAGGAAGTTACTTATGATTACCTTCAGCCTGAAGGAGAGGTCAAGACCTGGAACTCTGAAAAAGCCAACTGGCTCCAGGAAAACAACTCCGGTCCCCACAGATTGACTGAAGGATTGATTGATTGCCCCAGCCTTCGGCTGCCTTGCACTTTCCATCTTTCTGTTGTCTTTGGGTCATTCCTCCATTTCATACTCTGAGGGGCAGATGCTAAAGTGCAAATAAATCACTTCATTATAGTTCCAGCCCAGGGCAGGGTGGAGGAAGAGGTGAAAGTACTGGCTGAAGAGAGGTTTGGGTATACCTGGGGGTTTCAGGTACCTGAGATCTCTCCTGTTCTCTCAAGGAATTTACAGCTCTCCTCGACCTCAAACAGAAAGGTTTTAACTCACTCCTCTCCTTTCTCATTGCCCTGTCATAAAATGGCACTACCTAAGTATAGGAGCTAGTTCAGAAATTTTTGAAAGCCCCATCTCTAATTTTTAGATCCAGGGAAGATGGTTGAGGGCAAAGGATATTAAATTTCAAGTCTCGACCTAGGATGTCAACTTTGGCCCTTCCCTGACTCACTGCAGAGCTAGTGTGCTTCTTGATACCATTCTCATACTTAAAAACAGGGCCAACTCTGATGCCTCCCCTCCTATATTCCCATGGGACCAGAAGGTTTTTCCCTCTCTCTCTCTCTCTCTCTCTCTCTCTCTCTCTCTAAGTCTGGAATAGTGATAGTGATTCTCAGGTGATTCACTGGACATGAGAATCACCTAGGGGAAATTACTACCAGTTAGATTCTTGGACCTGGCCGCCTGAGAGTCTGACTGATTGGACCTGGGGTGAGGCCCAGCAAGCTGCCTTATAAGTAAGCATCCCAGGTGACTCAGGCAGGAGGTCATGGATCACACTCGAGAAATGATTATTTGGAGAACAGGCTGTTCTTTCAGAGTTTCAGGGATTATCGCTTTTCTAAAGGTAGGAAGAGGCCCTTCAGGATCTTAGGGAAACTCAGAGTCACCTCTGTTGATCCAAAGTCTCATTTCCTAGACCAGAAGCATGGAAGGTATAAGTGGCTGGGCTATAGTGCTAGTGACTCCTTGCTATCTCTTCAAAGATGCTTTGCTGAAATCTCTGTCATCGATTTATTTGGCATTTGTCTCTGTGTACAAAAGACAGGGGAAAGACATTCTGGTGAATAGTATGTTCAAGTGGCTTGGATTCCGGACTCTCAGTTGGTTAGTGTAGGTCAGTGGTTCTCAACTCTGGCTGCACATTAGACTCACTGATGGCTGGGCTCCACCCCAGAAGACTGAAATCCAAATCACTAGCACAGATGTACTTTGATGGAAAGTGAACCTAGTTCATTCGAGTCTGTTCTCTGCAGGCCTTCTGATTTCCTCCATGGAGTTGTTCAGGTCACGAATTACCGCTGGCAGGTCTTCCTTCTTCTTGGAAAGATGGCCCACTTAGATTAATGTTGTCTTTTTTTTTCCTCCAGGGGACTCTGGTTTTTGTGCTTGTGATGGTGGTGTCCCAAACATTGGACCACCTGGGGGGCCAGGCCTACCTGGACCACCAGGTCTCCTGGGCCTTCCGGGCCTGAAAGGAGCAAGAGGAGATCCAGGCTTTGGGGGTGCACAGGGCCCATCAGGGGATCCAGTAAGTCTTACCAAACTTTGGCCCTGAGGGAGCAAATGGGAGCTTTTAAATGCCCCTCACTCCTCACCAATCACTTTCCTAAAACACATAAAAGAAAGATGGGGATGAAGCAGACCTTCAAGGTTTTGATCCATAATATGAAGAAGTCTATCTAGGTATCTTGAAAGTCCCTTTCTGCTTTAACCTACCTATGTTCCCTCCCTTCCTCCCTCCCTTCCTTCCACAAAATTATTTACATTTGCCTAGAACTGTGCCAGGCCCTGAACACAAGGTTCCCATCCTCAAAGATTTCAAAATTTAGAAAGGGTAAGGAAATAAATGGGCAATTATAATCCAAGATGACGACATAATCCAGTGTCCAGAACTGTGCCATAATGTACCCACGGACCTGTTTTAGGTCAGACCTATGCGAGGCGCCAGAATCCTATGAAGTCTGCGTCTCCTCATCATTCCCTTCTGTCTTTTTGTCAGGGTGTATTTGGGCCTCGAGGTCTGGAAGGCCCCAAAGGAAAGAAAGGGGAAGCGACTCTCAGTACAGGGTCAGGGATGCCAGGAGATCAGGGTGATCCTGGTCTCCAGGGGCTCCCTGGTGAGACAGGAGCCCCAGGCAAGGACGGAGTACCAGGTTTACCAGGCCTGCCGGGCTTTCAGGTAAGTCGATTGTTCCTGGGTAAATAGTGCTGTAAATCCTCACACCTGACTTGGCAGGTGGGCGGGTGGGGAGTAGCTGATGGCTACTTCCTGCCTCTGCCACTGACACTTTTGTCTCTGTGCTTTTCCTTTCTGTAAAATAGGAATCTTTTTCTCAGAATGGGTCATTGGCTCACTTGATAAACGCTAGTGACAACTGACCACATCACTTAAAATGTTTCAGCTTCTGAGGAGCTTTCCATTGCAAGTAATCCAGCTGCTTTCTATGACCCCCCCCCCACCAGAGTTGTCCTTTCCCCTCACCCACACCAATCTAGAACCTTTTGCATTATCAGATCACTCAGGGTTGACAAGCTTCATTCCTATTAACTCGACTCAGAAGAATTGATTGAAAAACTAGAGTGACAGAGAATTTTAACCAAAAAATAAAGCCCTGCTCATACTGGTTAGGTGTTTCCTTCCTATGGTCAGAGGGCTCTCCAGATAAGTCTCTTAAGTAATGATTCATCCTTTCCTATGTGTTGTCTAGGGTGATGGTGGACAGGGCTTCCCAGGTGAAAAGGGGTTACCAGGACTTCCTGGTGAAAAAGGCCGCACTGGTCCAATTGGCCCCCCAGGAATTGGGCTACCAGGATCTTCTGGACCTCGTGGGCTTCCTGGAGATAAAGGAGTAGATGGATTCCCAGGGCAACCAGGCCCCCCTGGGATTCCAGGTGAGTCAGGGAATATCAGATGGCTTTGGGCTTGGAAAACTGACTCCTTGAGGGTAGATATGACCCAGATGCGTGGAATGTGTCATAAGAAGGCCAACTGGAATCACTACTTTCAATCCTCTTGAGGGTTTTCATGTGGAAAAAGGATCATACTGTGGTACAGTTACACAGAACAATATAGATTTCAGCCCTACTAAGTGAAAAACTTCCTAACAGAGCAGTCTGAAAGTATAACAGAATGGCCTTGGGAGGTTATGAGCTCATAATCCCTGGAAGATTTCAAGCAGAAGCTGGATGACCATTTATTACAAGTGCCATGGAAGGAATGAGTGGAAATTGGACAAGAAAGGTATCCTCTAAGTTGTATGGTAATATCATCAGTAGGGAAGAACCTTTCCTTAATTCATGAGATCTCAGATTGAGAAGAGACCCTAGTTCTGTCTAGTCTGATCTCCATTTCATACCTTAAATCCCTCCCATTTATATAACTTCTCTTTCTTTTTTTTTTTTTTAACATCTTTATTGGGGTATAATTACTTTACAATGGTGTGTTAGTTTCTGCTTTATAACAAAGTGAATCAGTTATACATATACATATGTTCCCATATCTCTTCCCTCTTGCGTCTATAACTTCTCTTTCTACTTGAATTTTAGTAATCATAATGAGTGACAGCCCTGCTTATAGATCAAGGTACTATGCTATTAACTTGCCTTCTTGCATACAGCTAGAACAGTTCTCCATCCTAACTTCTACGTTTCCACAACTTCTATGTTCCCATTAGTGGTACCACACTTCCTGTAGTCGTCTGAAGTTTGAAAACTTGAAATTCATCTCATATTCTTCATTTGCAATGCCTCTTATCTTTGTCCCTTCTTCTTCTTGGTATTAAGCTCATTATCTCATGCCTAGCTAACACCTATATGCTTGTTGGAATAGATGGATGGATGGATGAATAGATAGATGGATGGATGGATGAATAGATGGATGGATGGATGGAAGAATGACAACTTCCTAAGTAGTTTTTCATTTCCTACCTCTAGACTTTCCCCACTCAATTCCACTATGAACACTGCTGCCAATTTAATAATCTGTAAAGAGCTGATTCCATCATGTTACTCCCCTAGTCCAAAGCCACAAATGTTCTCTACTAAATAGAGGATAATGTTGAAACTCCTCAGTCTAGAATTCAGAAGTCTCCAAACATGGACACAACCAACCTTTCTAACCTGACTTTATCTCATACTCTTCATGATTAAAACAAAACAAAACACTAAGACAACTGTACCTTTCACTGTCCCCATAAACAATATATTCATTTCTAACTCCACGATTTTGCCCATGTTGCCTTTTTCTTGAATACTCCTCCTTTTCTCTATGTACTCACATCCCATCCAACTTTCAGGCTTCGATATAGGCCCTAATTCTTCCACTAAGCTTTCTCATGACCCCTATGGTATGTCTTTGCCAGTTAGATTACATATTTCCTTCCATTAATGCTTTTACTTTTTCCAAATGCATTGCAAGCCTCTGGATACTAAGGAAGGTGAGTAATCCTTTTCAGTGTTTCTCAACCTGCCTAGTATAGTGCAGTGTTCCACAGGAGACTAATATACATTTACAGAGGAAAGGGCCTTTTCCATAACCAAGGAGCTTTTTCTTAGACCTATTTCTCCTCTTTCCACCTCGTCACCTTGAAGAATTACAAAAAAAGAAGACAGATACCAGGTCTTGTAAAAATTTATTTCTTTTAAAATGTACTTTTGTGAATTGGTCTAATAAGGATTACAGTACAAGTTAAAAATTGGTGATTCAGGATTCTTAAACCCAAGTCAGTATTTCAGTCCAAGTCAGTATCCCCATTAAGGCTGTGAGGAATTGTGTCAAACAAAACCATTCGGCCTTTTGGAAGTCCTGGTGTCAGCTATAGCTTTGCTTCCAGCTCTGTTCCCAGAGACATTATTCATGGTCATCCCACCGCCCCTCCGCCAATCGGGTCTTCGTTCTAGTTCAACCCATTTTGCAGGCAACTAGGTTTTAAACTGCGTTATATTAACATGGTGCCTGTAAACTTAGATATGCTCAAATCTGGATATTATCAACATTCCAACTGCTTGGAAACAGAAGGAAGCCCACAGGAACATTTCTGTCCCAAACTTCACTATCCCTGGACCCAGAAAGTTCTCAGGAAACTAGTGATCTAGAAAGCTATAGCCTGGGAGATGCCTTATGCAGAAAATGTTCTTGTTGCAGTACCAAGACTTTCCAAAAAGTTACTTCAATTAAGAGCATTAGCTTTCTTTTTCTCTCTACAGCCACCAAATATAACTCCTCAAACCTAGCTTTGTTTCCACACAATTGTAAAAACACTTAACTTGTGGGCCCTAAACATTTGCATTATGGCCATTACTGTTGCCATGAAAGATGAAGATGTTGTTCCTAAATGTACTCACTCCAACTGGTCGTGGCTCAGGCTAGGACAGCTACGTTGCCAGGAAAGGGAATGAAGTAATCAGAAGCCTTTCAACCTAATAGTGTGAATTATTACAAATCCTGGGCAAGGAGACAACTGGCTGTTTCCAAAGAGGCTCTGATCCAGATGCTCATAGTAATCAATCACCCTGGTTATCACTGCAGCGGCTACTGTGTCCTTGATCCTGTGTGGATGCCAGCTTTCTCGACTCAGTCCAGACAGGGAATTTGATCGGTGGGCTACAGACGAGACTTCCCTTGGGCCTCAAGGAACTTCTGTCCCGGTTTAATTTTCTTCTTTACTTGTTTGGTCTAGGTGACTGCTGCTGCAGGGAGAAGGTTGGGCAAGGAGACTTAGACACAGAGGGAGGTGAGAGGTAGTTAGGTCTAGAGGTTCTCAAACACCAATGATGGCAACCCCACCCCTTCCTTTTTGCTCACTTAATCTCAGACACTCACAATGGTCTGAGTACCACACTGGAGGCCCGGGCTGGGGAGGGGTGATCCTAAGGCTGGGGTGCAAAGACTCACGCTGACACCGCTGCAAAGTCTCCTTAGCACGCCTCTCCTGGGAGGGAGGACAGAGGAAGTGGGCATGCAGTCTGTGTGAGGGGCTGGCTCCTTCACTGTGCATGTTGATGGCTTGGCTGATCTCTTCCTTGAGCATCTTCACTTATGAACTTAACTGAGGCCATGGCTTGCCTTGGGAGGTACCTGGAAGGAGCCACACATGTCTGATATTTATTCATTGGAACCAGAATCAACTGAGATATTAGAAACTTGATAACCAGAGGTGCTTTTTTATTCTGAAGATGAATTTTGTCATTAATGGGGAAAATTCTGAATAACTAGGTCATTTGTTGCACTTATAAAACAGAACAAGGGTAGAGCTGGTTTCTGCTTTGTTGGGGAGAAGGCTCGGAATTCAGGGATGTAAAATAAAAGACAGGAATGTAAAGTAAAAGAGTCAGGTAGCAGTATGACTTGAAGTCCTTACCTTCTCACCATTTTGACCCTCTGCTTGCAATACACAAATGTGGTGTGTTGTACAGGACTGGTCCGAGGCAAAGGGAAGTATGTCCTTGATTTCCTCTGGGTTCTACTCATCTTCCCTTTTCTAAGTATTTTTCCTGCCCTGGAACCTTTCCAGATGCCTGTCCTTGGCCCCATCTTCTAAAGATTTTGTTTTGCTCTGGCTATCACAGGTGAAAAGAATCTATGAAACACATATGATAAATTGAAGATGGATGGCTTCATGTTTGGACCTGGCCCAGAGAGATTTGTATTTTATCCAGTTTGTTTTTTAAGACATAAAGCAATGGAACTACAATGTTTGACCCATTAGAGTCAATCAGCTACTGAAATAGTTGGGGCAGGAGGGTTTTCTGCAGGGTCCCTCTCATGATACCATCTAGCGAGGCAGTTCTTCAGCCTAGTCCAAAGCCGAGCACAGGACTGGCAGCCCTCTCCCCATATAGCATCTCATCCATCATAAAGCATGTTTCCGCAGTAGGGAAATAGCCCTCCAAAATAGCTCCATCATTTCAACATCTGGCAGGATGGAGATGGGTATGACTACCTATGGAGGAAGATCAGGCTTGTGGCCATCTTCCCACCTGTGAAAATATAACTGTAGGAGCCTGAGGTCTAGAAGGCAGAGAGTTGCTGCCCAGGCTACACAGTAGTGTCACTAACCTGACTGAGGTAGAATGCAGGGGATGGCCTTGCGGGGGCTCTTCTGAATACTCCTCCTTAAGTAAGATACTAAAACACTGGTATTCACTGAGCACATCCCAGGGTGCCAGGCGCTGTGCTTAGTGCTGTTAACACTATTCCATATAATCCTCACAAGCACCATATGACGTAAGTAGCTCCAATTTTACACATGAGGCTCAGAGAGGTTGAGTATCTTGCTCATACAACTAGTTAGTAGCAGAACTACGATACGAGCTCAGCTCCGTCTGGCTTCAGAGCCCAACCTCTTAACCAATACATTATACTGTTCAATTCCCAATTTTGATTTAGGACTAGAACAGGTGGGCTAAAATGCCATCAGGCCTTGAAGTTGGAAAATGGAAGCGGGACTGGAGGAGGAATGCTAGCCAGTTCAGTAAGCAGTCTGAATCATAGGTTGTATACATATCTTTAAGAGATGCAGTTTGTGATTTCTTTTACGTACAGGCAAAAGCTATAGCAGTTTATTAGAACTGTGGACTCTGGCTTAAAGTAGATCTCAGGGGGTTGTTTTAATGAATAGGCAAGACTGATTTTAATTAGCAGTTGTTTATAAATGGCATTTGAAGGAGCCAACTAACAATTTGGTCACTGGTATCTTATTAAACCTCCCCCCTGTGATCTTACAGACTCTTTATTTGTACTCTGAGTGAGCAAGGAAGAATTTGCCAGGGGAGGGGCTCCGCAGGTCAATTTCAATGTCTTGAATAGTGAAATTGACTACCCCTTCTCCCTGAGTAGCAGAGTTGACAGTTTCAAATGAGGAGCTGAGGGAAGGGTCACTGTCTGCCATGGCCAAGAGAGTGGCCTTCAGTGTTTACCTGGTACAGACATATGGGTCCATCTGACCAAGGACAATCAATAGGTTTCAGGAGATCTCAAATAACACGTGTCAAAAGAACCCAGTGGTTTGGGAAAAGCCTCATTCCAAGAAAAGAGCAGTCATCTGAACTTGAGAGGTGTTGGCTTCAAACACTCCAATCTAGTGATGTGGACATAATAATAACTAACACCAAGCACGCATCCCAGGGAGGGGCTCCATCTGAAGGCAGGGTGAATAGGCAACTGCCGTTTGCTGCTCTTCCTACACAACAGGAAACTTTGTTAGAATGAGATGTCCTGACTTGGACACTAGGGGCATTCGTATCTGTGAGAAATTGCACTAGGAGTAACTCCCGAGAGCTTCTGATGCTACGATTTTTCTGCATGGGCTCCCAGCTTCTGGGTGGGAAGAATAACTTAGCTGTTCCATTCGATGGAATGGGAGTAAAGGCGCATGCTAGGGGGAACTCAGGGGGTTCACCACCTGCTCACATGTTACCATTTACAGGTATCACCTTGCCTTGTATTATTCCTGGGCCATACGGTCCATCAGGATTTCCAGGAGCTCCCGGATTCCCAGGTATGGAATGAGGCCAGAAAAAGCCACTGAGCACACTTGTAAGGGCCATGCACCAAAGGAAGCTGAGGATAGCCTGGTAGCATTTGGGGATCCACATTCCTTCTGAGAGGGCGGCCTTGAGGATTGAGGAAATAGAATGGCTGCTAGAGAGGGTCGTGTGGGGAGGTGAGAATAAGAGAGATTCTCCAAGAGCTTAGAATTTTGTTTGTTTTTCGGCTGCACCGTGCAGCTTGTGGGATCTTAGTTCCCCAACCAGGGATCGAACCCATGCCCTCGGCAGTGAAAGCACGGAGTCCTAACCACTGGACCACCAGGGAATTCCCAAGACTAGGATTCTTGACTGGACGTCACAAATCATAGCTAGCCACACCGACTTTCCTTTCCCCTTACCACTCATATTTGGGTTTTCAGGCCCTAACGGGGCACGTGGCCTCCCTGGGACTCCAGGCCAGCCTGGATTGCATGGAAATAAAGGGGAGCCCGGAAGTCCAGGATTGGTTCACCTCCCTGAAATGCCAGGTGAGAAAAGGAGCTTCTCCTCACCTGCTTCTCCTTTTGTGTGAGTGTGTGTTCGGATTGTGGTAGCCATCCACCCACTATAGGAAGTTAGGTTTGTGCTCTGGTGTAAGTGGGACGGTTTTGATTTCATACTCAGGCAAGAGAGCTTAGAGCTATAGAATGCCAGCATCTCAGAGCAGTAACGGCCATTTGAGGAGGAAACTGAGGCTCCTATGGAAGGTGACTCACCTGAGATCACAAGGTCACTAGTGATAGAGCCAGGACTCTGCCACATGGTCTGACTGCAAGTTCTATGGCAGTTTCCTGGATCAACTCCTTAAAGGTCAGAGAAGGAGATTCAGATGAGTGAGAGGGAAGTTGTCGTATTTCAAAGACTTCGCTCACACCCTGTCATTCCAACCTGAGCTTCATTGTTCTGCACTGCACCAGTGGTTCTCAAACTGTTCCCTCGGCCAGAAGCGTCAGCATCACCTGGAAACTTGGTAGTAACGCAGTGCCTTGGCCCCTTGGCAGAGTTACTGATCAGAAGCTCTGCGGGTGGGCCCCGCAATCTGGCTTTTCCCAAGCACCCCTGCCCCAGGAGACTCTGATGCACGCTCAGTTTGAGAACCACGCCTGCTCTGCAGCCTGGGGCTCATCTGAGGCCACATTCCCTTGGGCTTATCAGTGCTACAGATCCGTCTGCCACCCAGAAAGAGGGAGGCGTGACTTGGCAGGAGTTAGATGACTCCAGAAGAGACCAGGCCTTTGACAGGAGGTCCCGGGTGTAACCTGTGCTCTTTGGCCACTGTAGGCTCCCCAGGAGCGGGTTGCTGAGCTCTGCCCGCTGAGCTAGAACCTCCTCCAGGGCACACGGGGCAGTGCCTGCCACTGGGCAAGTCTTCCCAGGACCAGAGACTCCTGACCTTTAAGGGAAGCGACACACATTACTAATATGTTAGCTTTTGTAGTAGGGAAAAAACCTGTGTCAGAGTCCTCTCCCCAAACCTATCACTTCTAAACCTCCATGGCCTTTTATTTTTGCCTCTTTACACTTAGGATTTCCTGGACCTCGTGGAGAGAAGGGCTTGCCTGGGTTTCCTGGGCTCCCTGGAAAAGATGGCTTGCCTGGGAAAGTTGGCAGTCCCGGCTTCCCAGGTCCCAAGGGAGCCCCTGGTGACATCATTGGTGCTGAAAATGGTGCTCCTGGGAAGCAAGGCCTACAGGGACTGCCAGGAGACAGAGGATTTCCTGGAGACTCTGGCCTTACAGGACCCAAGGGTGACTCTCTTTGCCCCACTTATCTGACAGTCTACAGAAAACCTTTCAGTAACTGCTATACTTGCATGAATACCTGCGTGACTCTGGGGTGATGGATTAATTAGGGGCTTGAAATGAAAAGTCATTGTGTTCTGTCCTTCCCTTTGTGGAACTTTTTCTTAAATCACCTGCGTCCATTCTCCTGTCTTAGTAATTCCAGAAGTATCTATAATCCATAGTCAGATTTCTTGCAGAGCCTGTGATGAGCCACAAGGCTTGAGCTGACAAGACAGTGGCCCGTGGGGTACATCCTGGGCAGGCTCTTCCGCTGGAAGTTGGTTTGGTAATCGGTCCCTGCTATCAGTCCAGGCTGTAATTGTCTGGCCCTTCCTTTCCTTAGGTTTGCTTGGAAAGTCGGGCTTGCTGGGCCCCAAAGGTGATCGGGGCAGCCCTGGAATACCAGGCCGCGCAGGACAGCCAGGCCCCCGGGGATCTGATGGTCTATTCGGCATCAAGGGCAAACCCGGGCTCCCAGGAGCACCAGGCTTTCCAGGCACTTCAGGTAGGTCCTTCGGAGGAGGAGCCCCATCTTGACAGACTTAAGCTAAGCCCTCCCCTCCGCCCCACCCCCACCCCCACCGCAACCCGGTGCCCTGAGGGGCAGTAGCAGCAGTGTGACAGGGTCAGAGTTGACAAGGAGACTGACTTTCCTAACCTCTCAAGTCGCCCTCGCAGTGCCAAGCCAAACCGATCGCTGCAGTTTAGCCTCCAAAATGTGACCCCACAGTATGCTCATTCCCCGCCCCTCCCCCATGGCCTCCGTCCCCCTTTTCAGGCTTCAGCCTCCCTCCTGCCTTCCTGCCCTCCTTGTGCAGGTGGGCCTCGCCCCTCTCCACCGCCCTCACTGGGGCCGGGCGAGGAGCTCAGGCGGAGAGGGTGACCACCGTGCTGGCAGCCTGCCTCTCGGGCCAGCAGCCCTCTGAGGACCCAGGGCCAGAGTGTCTTTCACTCCACAGCGGGGCCTGACGCCCCCTGGTTCCAGCCTACCGTCTGCAGCTTGCCTTTTTCTCACACCCCCCTCTTCACCCTGCTGTCCGCCCCGACTCCCAGCCACGTGACTGAAGTTGAGTTTTTACAGAGCCACTAATATCTTTTTTATCCCCTTTGTCCTTCTGTGTTTCTGGGGTCTTCACATAGGCTGTCCAGGTGAGAAAACAGCACACAAGCTCACAGACTAACACTCCCACTAGCTTGGCCTCTTGGGGAATTATCTTACTATACACTATAACCTGGCAAGGCCAGGGGTCCCTGAACTCATGCTGTGGGGTTGGCCCCCATTGAATTTCCTTCCCTTGTTGTGGAATCCCCTTCACAGCCTCCCATTAGAATCCTGGGGCTCGCAGCTACTTGATGCTTTTCAATCCATAGAAGGCCAAGTCAGCCATTCATTTAGGTCCTTGGGGGCCCAAATACCTCTGTCATCACTCATTTAATCCTTTGGTTTTTTAATTTCCTTGCTTTGTACCTGAACATTCCACTTTGGCAGCAGCTCAGGAGCTTAATCCCATTGAGCAACTTAAAGCCTGGTGAAAGAAGTTTCAGAATACCTAGGATACCAGATGGGCCTTGGGGATTTCTACAGTACTTGGCACTAGGGGGTCTTTCAACCCTAATGCCAAGGAACTGGCTGACTTAACTGCTTGCATGAGGGATTAAAAGGGCAGCCCTGTATCCATGGCTCCCTGGGAGGCTGAAACAATGGCTTGGCTTTAACCTCTACTTCACCAATTGGCTCAGGAAACAGCCATTGTGGAGTGATTCAAACTGGAAGTACCAGGAAACTAGAGTCCAGTTGCCACCCTGGCTTCCCAGAGCTCCATTCAGAGGCTAAAGTGTGAACCACATTCATGAAGGGGGGAGAGTTATCATCAGAAGGGGTTTGCTCCCCCCCCCGCCACCATCTACAGTGCCATGTTGAAAGAAGTTGCCATTGGCAGGGCGCCCTGGGTGGTAGGTGCTAATGCTTCAGCCAGCTAAGAACTCTGCCTGTTAGCAGCCTGCCTAAGCCATTGTTAAAGGGCAGTTTATAAACGCCAACAAGCCAACCAACCAGAAGCCATGGGAATGGGCAGCGGCCCAGATCTGGACAGTCTCACTTGACAGCTGTCCTGTGTTCTCTCCTGTACTGATTCAGGACATCCTGGAAAGAAAGGTCCAAGAGGCGATATAGGTCCCCCTGCATCAGCTGGAAAGAGAGGCCTGCCTGGGCTGAAAGGCCTTCCGGGATCTCCAGGGCTAATTGGCTTCCTGGGGAACTCCGGCTTGCCAGGGGCCACTGGACTGCCAGGCCTGCCAGGTCCGAAGGGTAAGTGAAGGTATCAGGAAGGCACCAATGGGGGCCAAAAAGGAGCTGCCGTGCTGCCCAGCTCGCCCCCTCCCTCCTCTCTGCCTGGGAGAGGGGAATGGGGAGGGAGGTGGGCAGGGCTTTTTTGGCAAGATAGTTGGACAAGGCTAGTGCTAAAGGAGGAACCCCACCCAAGGTGATTCGCCTTCCCTGCCTGCTGGGTGGATCACTGGGCTGAATAGCATGGGCAGGGAGCCCAAGACAGGAACAGCCACACCAAGGTTACTCATTTGCACAACTTCTACCATAGAGCCTGATAGCTCTCAATTCCTGTGACTGTCCTGCTAGACATCAGAGGTTGGGCAGCGGGGGAAAGTGACTGGTCCAAGGTCACACAACTGGTTAGCAACAGCACCAGGCTAGAGCTCATCTCCCTGCCTCCTGGCCATAGGCTTTTTTTATTCCTCCTGTGCCAAACATGAGCTCTAACTTGGCAAATCATAAGAGAGGTTCCCACCTCTTCTTTCCTTTCTGGTGCTTAGTACAATGTCCCTCTTCAGGGAAGTAGCATAACATGTATTGACTAAGAGCTTGAGCTTTGGGGTTAGAGAAGCTTGGGTTTGAATCCCTTCTCTGCAGCTTCCTAGCTGTGTGACTTTGGGTGAGTTAATTAACGTCTCTGAGCTTCCATTTTCTTATATGTCAAACAGGGATAATAATAGAAGTTCTTGTTTCTCAACAGGTGAGAAGGGGTCTGTTGGACTGATAGGTTTTCCAGGGATTCCAGGTCTCCCTGGTATTCCTGGTGCAAGTGGATTAAAGGGAATTCCTGGGTCGATGGGAAGAGTTGGACCATCTGGACAGGCTGGTAGCCCTGGTGAAAAAGGTGAGCTGGGGAATCGAATTCTGGAATTGCCACCCATGCTTCCCAAGGTACATCTTGTTTATCAACTTTGTCATTCCTGTGGCTTATACCAACCCTGTGTTAGATAATAATATTTGAGGTTTCTGAATGAAGTCCTTTTAAACCAAAAGACCTAATCACTCTGAGTTACTACTGCGCGTTAGAAGCCTGGACACACATTCCCGATGCTCAACGGAGAAGGGTTTTGAGTAGGGTCTAAAGTTGCAGGTGGACCTTGAGCTTGTCAAAGGAGGGAGAGGGCGTGCACATTAACGCAAAGTTTGGGAAACAGGGGCGGGGAAGAAGGTGGAAGAGCCCAGAAAGGGGGCCTGGGGTGGGGCCGGAAGAGCTGATATGAGCGGTCAGCCCGTGCCTGACCTCGTGTCTAAGCTCCCGCTCACACGGCTCTCATGATCTCCATCCCTGCAGGAGACAGAGGCGACCCGGGGCCAGTCGGAGTACCCAGCCCCAGACTTCCAGTGCTGAACCTGCACTTCACAGGAGACAAAGGCTCTCAGGGCTCACCTGGATCCATCGGATTTCCTGGGCCCAGAGGTGCTGGGGCAGGGAATGGACAGGAGAAATGCCCGAGACAGTTTTTATGACCAAATTCAACTTCTTTCCTGAGAAAAGGCCCCACAGAACAAGAACCCCCAGAGCAGCAGTATGGGTGGCAGCTGGGGATCCACGGAGGCTGCCTTCTCTGGGCCTGAGGGGGGCCTGTACTGTGAGCCTGCCAATTTTCATTGCCACCGTGGAACTCCGTTTTTGAACCACGGGCGGCTGTATCCCTGGAAGGGCCTGGCAGACAGTGGGGATGGGCACTGAGTGGCTTTCCCAGTGAGGCACCTCCCTCTATCCCCACTCCTCCCCCTAAGCTAACTGTCCCCAAGCTTGCGCTTTGGCCGCCTGTGACCCAGGGCACGTGCACCTTGGGGAGAAGACTTTCTCTTGCCTAGAGTCTTTCCCCAAGACTTTTGCCTCTTTCCCAGGTGACAAAGGAGAGGCTGGCAGCCCTGGGCCACCAGGCTTGCCTGGAGCTCCTGGCTTCCCCAGCCTCATCAAGGGACTTAGTGGGAGACCAGGCTCCCCTGGCTCCGCAGGACTACGGGGCTTACCCGGCCTGAAGGGGTCCCCTGGAATCACAGGTTTCCCAGGAATACCAGGAGAAAGTGTGAGTCTGCCCACCTCTTTATCTCCCCACCAGGGAATCGCCTCCATAGCAGGGGGATGTGTTCCTATTGCCCACCTTTCTGATCCCAGCCCACTTCCCAGCCCTCTTGCCCAGCTCCCTCCCCCAGCTCACCCCAGACAAGGCCCCTCCTTGAGTCTGCCAGGTCTTCTCACCCTTTCCCAAACATCCCCTCTTCCTTCCGGGGCCCTTGTTCACCTATCTTCCCCCACGTGGCAGAGCGTCCTCCTCAAAATTGCTGACTACCTGCGTATCCTTCAGGCCCCAGCCCAGGCACCCGCCCCTCCAGGAGTCCCTGAGCTCCCACCCTGCTGGCACCCTACACTTCTCACTGTTTACACTTATCCTAGTTGGTTCTGTGTGGGTCTGATTTCCTCGATGAGACTGTTAGGACTTGAGAACAAGAACCGCCTTGCATGCTTTTTGGTCTGCATCCCACCGCCAGCATCCCACGTTGAGTTTGGGTCAGCAGAAGAATTCGGTACAGACTATTTGATGTTTTGATTTCAGAAAGGTCTTTGCCAGTTGTTGCCTCTTGTGGAGACAACAAAGACTCAAAACCAGCTTCTCTGGGTTCTTAAAAGTTTGGGTGGTAGAGCAGGCTTAGCAATGAGAAGACGTAGGCTTGAATCTCAGCTCCATCACTCATTAGCCCTGTGATTTTGTGCGTATCGCTTAACTTGCCGGAGCCTCGCTTTTCTCATCTGTTAAAAATGGGAATAATTTCCAAACCTTCTTCAGACCATAGTGAGGGTTAAGTGAGCTGATGTGTGTAAAGCAGTTACGTTGTATTTGGCACATGGTAGGCTCTGAGTAAATAGTAGCAATAATAGTAGTAGTATTGAAGGGACTAAATAAACTGTATCACAGGACACCTGTGTTCCCTGCAGACAAAGTCCCTGTCCTTTAAAAGCGTCAATCCAGCTTGTGGAGAGAAAACACCACACACACACACACACACACACACACACACACACACACACACACACACACACACACACACACACACACCTGAAGCAATTGCAAAATAAACAATTCTCAACCTGCTACTTACACACTAGGAAGGATAGAATCAAAGTGGGACAGCGTTCTGGGAGGGGTCCCAGCATGAGCAGAGGCTCAGAATAAGTAGATATGGCAATACGCAGAAGAGGCCAGGTGAATGCAGGGGGTGTCCTGGGTCGTGGTCCAGTGACCAGAGTGACCCAAGTTGGACTCCTACCCAAGGCATTAGGTAGCGTATGTCCTTACTGGGTACATCTCAAATGAATCAAAACCATACCAGATGCCAGGGAAAGAACTGTACCAATGGCAGCTGACACGCCCATTTCCCAGACTCAGATAGTGTGTTGGACATTCGCCAGTGAAGGCAGTTTTTCTTGTGAAAATCACGGAAATATTAGACCAAATTCAGACTCCAGTACCTGTATGCATACAGCCCACTACCTGGTGGCAGAAAGACTCTGTTCCTTGTGAAACCTGTGGCAGAGAGCTAGCCCCACGTTGGTGAGGTCACACTTGTTCTCGTGCATAATGGCTCCAGAGCTTTGGCATGGGCAGTGATAGCCAACTGTATGTAGAGCAGATCAAATGCCTGGCCTGACTGTTAAGTTTCGTATTTTCTAAGAGACTTGCTAGAACATTCACACCTTGATTTCCCAAGGTACCAATTTTGATAGGCATTGGGAAGTTATGAATGACAAGACCAGGATTACTCTGCAGATCGAATCCCTCCCCTATAACCCGTAAATACGCATTTCCGCCCCCTTGCTCATCACCTTCCCCTCTGCAGGATGCCCCCCACCCGTTTGCCCCTGCCACAGACCACTCGATGGACATCTCTCCAGCAGTGGCTCAGGGAAGGGAAGGGGAAGAGAGGGTGGGAGGCCCTGAGCGCTGGGCAGAAATACTGACTCCCGTCTTGCTTTGAAGGGTTCACAGGGTCTCAGTGGAGCTCCTGGGCTCCCAGGAGCATCTGGTCTCCCAGGTTTAAAAGGTAAGGAGCATTTTCCCCTTTAATGCGTTTTTCCAGAGCAAGGTGGATTTCTAACAGGCCCAGGGCTCTCCCTGGGGGAGACATTGTGTTTCGAGGAAAAGGAATCGATTTACATTTCCCCTTCGGCTGAACCCCCTTTGCAGTCTTTGTTCCTCAAAGATATGCGACAAACAGTGGTTTGACCCAGCTGCCTTCCAGACTCAGCAGCAGAGGAGAACCTCAGCTCTAGACAGTCTCCTCTTCTGGTGATGTTTTAGGGCCCCTCCTCTCATCTTCTCTGACCATACTGAGCCTAGTGATGTGTTTCCCAATGGAGATATGCTGCATGTAGCAGCATTTCATGCCAATTGTCTGGAAGCATCCCAGCCCTTCATTGGGGCATAAAAGCATAACCTTTTACCCGGTGGGTAACTGTGTCAAGGAGCCTCTCTGGCTATGATTTTTTTTCCCTCAAAAGATCTATGTGCTGCAAATTGAGCTGTAGCTTCTCCTGACCACTTGAACAATGTCTTGATATCCCCAGGAGATCAAGGCCAGACACTTGGAATTTCTGGTAGCCCAGGACCCAAGGGACAACCTGGGGAGCCTGGTTTCAAAGGTAAGGCTGCTGCACTTTTGTCTCCCATGTCTCACAAACTCCTCAAAACTGAGGATCGGAAGGAATTTTGGAGGCCAACACCAAGTTCTGCAACTTCTATGCAGTGCAGAAAAATTCCTACCTGACATGTATCCACTTAGAGGCAGTCAACAGTTTTCCCAAGCAAACCAACCTACTTTTCCTTCAAGACTCACAGACTTACGGGATAAGTCTCTAAGACCTTTAAGATAATGGTGTCCTCCCCCTTAGTTTTTAGTTAAACTAAATACTTCGTGAACATTTCCACCCATTGCTCCTACTGCTGGGAACACTCAGAACAAGTTTACTTACTTTTCAATTGGGAAGCATCTTTCAAATATGAAGACAGCTGTCACAATCCCTTTCAGAGTATCTTTGTTGGATCCAGCTCCCATGGCAACTCAAAATGGCTTCACCTTCCTGCTCCCCCTCTCCCATGGAGGAACACACTGCCTGAACTGTGGCCTGATCACTCCTCAGCATTTTTCTTGATTTTGTAGGTGTGAAAGGAAAAGATGGACCAGTTGGTGATGTGGGTTTCCCAGGAAACAAAGGTGAAGATGGGAAAGTTGGTATTTCTGGAGATGTTGGCCTTCCTGCCTCCCCAGGTACCATGCCACATGACAACTTTACTCTGAAAAAGTTCAGATCAGCTTCAGGTCACAACCCCTTCTGAACTTCTGCCTTGTTTTCACTTTTAGGACTCCCCGGGGTTGCAGGCATGAGAGGAAATCCAGGACTTCCAGGTTCTTCAGGCCACCCAGGGGCAGCTGGGCCCCTGGGCCCCCCTGGCCTAATAGGAACCAAAGGTATGAGAGTTGGGAGTAGGCAGTGGGGAAAAGGGTCCTTTCCTCAAAAAAAGGATGGCAACTACTTTTTCTTAGGAGACCCTAGCTGGGATTAAGCCGTATCCAGGGGAGTCATTGACTGGGTTTCATGAGGGATAACAGGAAAGGAGGAAGAAGAAGAAGAAAGGAGTGCAAACGTGAATGGGAAGAGGAGAACATGGGATCCATGGAGAGCAGAGTTGGGAAGGAAGGTTGTTGCCCTGGCATATGTAGCCTTTTTCTGACTTAGGATTGGGCAGCAAGTCTCTGGGAGCTGGCAACTCAAGGTCTTGGCATTGCCACTCTGATTTCTTCTTGAAGATACCTCATTATCTAGCACCCTGCTCTTAAGCTATATTGGTCTCTAATAAAAGGCAGGAAGACTTAGGGTGGAGGGTGGAGACTAGGTGTGGTCCAGTCTCCCTTAGGGCATTAAATAATGCCTCAAGAGAGACCATGACCTTTGAAATGAGGACTTTGCAGTGTCCCTGGGGGCAGGACCTTTTGCTGACCCTTCATGATTCAGAGCTGCTGGAGCCATTTCTGATATTCTCTCCCCTCAGGTTTCCCTGGACTTCCTGGTTTACATGGACTGAATGGGCTGCCAGGAACCAAGGGAACCCATGGAACTCCAGGTAAGCAAGACCCTCAAAGGCATAGAGGAGAGCACTTGCTCTTCCGGAAGCCTGACAGAGGCTGGCCTTGAGTTCTTGACTGTGGCGTATCCCATATCCTCAGACTCCTAGGTCTCCTTGCCAGCCCCCAATTTGGGATGCCTTGATGTGGGGAAGAAGGAGGATGGGGTTCGTCCTTCTACCCGAACGAGCTCTCCTTCCTGTCATTTCAATCCTCAGCCTCCGGTGTCTGTCAAGCAGGCCCCCTGCAAGTGAGCTATAGGCACAAAGGTCTCACCCCACTGACTTCTGTCCCCACATCTCTCTGCATCTCTTCCTAGGACCTAGTATAACCGGTGTGCCTGGGCCAGCTGGCCTGCCTGGTCCCAAAGGAGAAAAAGGTTCTCCAGGAATTGGCATTGGAGCCCCAGGAAATCCAGGCGTGAGAGGACCAAAAGGTAGCAGGGGTAAGTGAGCCCAAGTCAGGCTTGGCTGGGCAGCCAGGGTTGGGGTTTCTTTAGGGCCATGTGGCTTACAGGGATGAGCAGTGCATGTCTTTGCATCTCTGGGAATCTCAGAACCCAGTGGAACTGACCACCGACAAAAAGAGGGTAGGCTACACTTAGGGCTTTCCTGGGAAGGAGTGTCAGAGAGCAGTTCAGTGAGTCCCACCCTCCCAGCCTCCAGGTTCCCTCCCACTCTCCCTTATTAACCTCAGGGCCTCTCTTTCTCACTTGGCCACAGCCTGGGTTTAATGGTCCTGAGGGACTGTGCTTGTCCACTTAGCGAGTGGTTTACCAGAAGTTCCTTGGTGTCCAGTGCGGTTGGTAGTCCCAGGGCCCTGGAACGACAGTGTGGCTGCTGGAAGGAGCCCAGGTCTAAGAGGATAAATGTCTCCCTAGGACAGGCATACAGCAAGCACTTGATTAGGATTTACTAGGTTTACTAGAAATCCGGTTTCGTCTTAATCTCGGCCCCTGACTCATCACATAGTCTGAAGTCCCTTTCTGAGCCCCCATTTCCCCACTTCTCAAATAGTGTGAATGAATTCTGATTCATTAACTCTCCTTAGAAATGTTCTGGAGACGCATATACCTCCCACTCAACGTAGAACAAGAAATGAATTTAGTGTAGTATCACAGCTAAGAGTATGGGCTCTGAAGTCAGACTGCTGGATTCAAATTCCAGCTCTCCCTCTCCCTAGCTACATGACCTTGAACAAGGAAGTTACGTGCCCCTCCATCCCAAAGGAACGTGGGTTTCCTTTTCCATAAAAGGTGAATAAGAGAATCTACCCCATAGGTTTGGTGAGGAATCAATGAGGGGTGAGGTAATGTATATGGAATCACTTAGCACAGTGCATGGCACATAGTAGTTGGTCAAGAAACACTGGCCCTTCTACCATCACATGTTACCTGGGGAAATCATGTTTTCAAAATGTTCTGTTCCTTATAGTTCTGGGGCCTGATGTCCCACCACATTATTTTATGTGTTTGTGTGCATGTGTGTGTAGGTTTTCCAGGAACTATATTCATGCATTAATTCATTTCCAGCTGCATTTTATATTGGGGCATCTGCTATCTCTGTGTTTACTCTTTCCTTTGTCTGGACCAACCTGTACTTTTCTGAAAGCCAGCAGCTTCTTCAGAGTGAGGGCTCCAACAGGGTCTGAGCCTGTAGGGAGGTTGTGTGGCTTCTTTGGCAGGAGATAGAGAAGAAGGGTCCTGGGTGGAAGCACAGGCACGATGCCTGTTCTGTTTTTAAACCTTGACTATGAATTCCTGGTCATTAAATTATTCATTGCCTTTGGCTATCTGAGGAAATAAAATCACAATTACAAATGCAGTAAACAGCACATGTCAAGGTGGATACATTTCAGGCACATAATGGAGAGGGGGAAGAAAAGGAAGTTGCACAGGAATATATTTGGTATGACTCCAACCAATATGTTGTTTAGGGATACAAATATGCATGGTCAAACTGTGATGAAAAGGGAATGATGAACACAAACTTCAGGAGTGGTTGCCTCTGGGAGGGAGGGAAGGTGGTGGAATCTGTGAAGGGCATGCAAAGAAATTCAAAGGTATCGCTATCTTCTTTTCCTTAAATTGGGCGGTTGGAACACAGATGTTCATTGTATCTGGATGATTTTTTAACATATGATTTATAAATATTCTTCTGTTCTTCTCAATGTCTAATTAAAAAAATTTGTTTTAAAAGAATATAGGGGGCTTCCCTGGTGGCACAGTGGTTGAGAGTCCGCCTGCCGATGCAGGGGACGCAGGTTCGTGCCCGGTCTGGGAAGATCCCACATGCCGCAGAGCGGCTGGGCCCATGAGCCATGGCCGCTGGGCCTGCGCGTCCGGAGCCTGTGCTCCGCAATGGGAGAGGCCACAACAGTGAGAGGCCCGCGTACCGCAAAAAAAAAAAAAAAAAGAATATAGGAAATCCCCAACAGGAACCGAATCTCAGATTTGATTAAAGAAATCAGTGTACAATGAAGATTTACCCCCAAGAAAATTTCCTAGGAACAATCCCCATCCCTACAATACCTTCATCTAAATAACATTAAATTAGGCCAAACATTTTCGTATTTGCACTAAATATTGAGAGGCTGCATTCATATATTGGAGATTTTTTTTCTTTAGGTCTCTGACAATAGAATGAGTTGGGAAAACATGCCATCTTGCATTTTCATGTGATCATTTACAATGTCTCATTCCTTCTACCCACCACCAGTCCCTCCCATCAGGAAACTTGCACAAACCTCTTAGATAGCCTCATCCACCAGAGGGCAGACAGCAGAAGCAAGAAGAACTACAATCCTGCAGCCTGTGGAGCAAAAACCACATTCACAGAAAGATAGACAAGATGAAAATGCAGAGGGCTAGGCACCAGCTGAAGGAACAAGATAAAACCCCAGAAAAACAACTAAACGAAGTGGAGATAGGCAACCTTCCAGAAAAAGAATTCAGAATAATGATAGTGAAGATGATCCAGGATCTCGGAAAAAGAATGGAGGCAAAGAACGAGAAGATGCAAGAAATATTTAACAAAGACTTAGAAGAATTAAAGAACAAACAAACAGAGATGAACAATACAATAACTGAAATGAAAACTACACTAGAAGGAATCAAAAGCAGAATAACTGAGGCAGAAGAACGGATAAGTGATCTGGAAGACAGAATGGTGGAATTCACTGCTGCTGAACAGAATAAAGAAAAAAGAATGAAAAGAAATGAAGACAGCCTAAGAGATCTCTGGGACAACACTAAACACAACAACATTCACATTATAGGGGTCCCGAAGGAGAAGAGAGAGAGAAAGGACCAGAGAAAATACTTGAAGAGATTATAATCGAAAACTTCCCTAACATGGGAAAGGAAATAGCCACCCAAGTCCAGGAAGCGCAGAGAGTCCCACACAGGATAAACCCAAGGAGAAACATGCCGAGACACATAGTAATCAAATTGGGAAAAATTAAAGACAAAGAAAAATTATTGAAAGCAGCAAGGGAAAAGCTACAAATAACATACAAGGGAACTCCAATGAGGTTAACAGCTGATTTCTCAGCAGAAACTCTACAAGCCAGAAGGGAGTGGCATGATATACTTAAACTGATGGAAGGGAAGAAACTACAACTAAAATAACTCTACCCAGCAAGAATCTCATTCAGATTTGATGGAGAAATCAAAAGCTTTACAGACAAGCAAAAGCTAAGAGAATTCAGCACCACCAAACCAGCTCCACAACAAATGCTAAAGGAACTTCTCTAAGTGGGAAGCACAAGAGGAGAAAAGGACCTACAAAAACAAACCCAAAACAATTAAGAAAATGGTCATAGGAACTTACATATCGATAATAACCTTAAACGTGAATGGATTAAATGCACCAACCAAAAGACACAGCCTTGCTGAATGGATACAAAAACAAGACCCATATATATGCGGTCTACAAGAGACCCACTTCAGACCTAGGGACACATACAGACTGAAAGTGAGGGGATGGAAAAAGATATTCCATGCAAATGGAAATCAAAAGAAAGCTGGAGTAGCAACACTCATATCAGATAAAATAGACTTTAAAATAAAGAATGTTACAAGAGACAAGGAAGGACACTACATAATGATCAAGGGATCAATCCAAGAAGAAGATAGAAAAATTATAAATATATATGCACCCAACATAGGAGCACCTCAATACATAAGGCAACTGCTAACAGCTATAAAACAGGAAATCGACTGTAACACAATAATAGTGGGGGACTTTAACACCTCATTTACACCAATGGACAGATCGTCCAAAATGAAAATAAATAAGGAAACAAAAGCTTTAAATGACACAATAGACCAGATAGATTTAATTGATATTTATAGAACATTCCATCCAAAAACAGCACATTACACTTTCTTCTCAAGTGCGCATGGAACATTCTCCAGGATAGATCACATCTTGGGTCACAAAGCAAGCCTCAGTAAATTTAAGAAAATTGAAATCATATCAAGCATCTTTTCTGACCACAACGCTATGAGATTAGAAATCAATTACAGGGAAGAAAACGTAAAAGACACAAACACATGGAGGCTAAACAATACGTTACTAAATAACCAAGAGATCACTGAAGAAATCAAAGAGGAAATCAGAAAATACCTAGAGACAAATGACAATGAAAACATGATGATCCAAAACCTATGGGATGCAGCAAAAGCAGTTCTAAGAGGGAAGTTTATAGCTATACAAGCCTACCTCAAGAAACAAGAAAAATCTCAAGTAAACAATCTAACCTTACACCTGAAAGAGCTAGAGAAAGAAGAATAAACAAAACCCAAAGTTAGCAGAAGGAAAGAAATCATAAAGATCAGAGCAGAAATAAATGAAATAGAAACAAAGAAAACAATAGCAAAGATCAATAAAACTAAAAGCTGGTTCTTTGAGAAGATAAACAAAATTGATAAACCATTAGCCAGACTCATCAAGAAAAAGAGGGAGAGGACTCAAATCAATAAAATTAGAAAGGAAAAAGGAGAAGTTACAACAGACACCGCAGAAATGCAAAGCATCCTGAGAGACTACTACCAGCAACTGTATGCCAATAAAATGGACAACCTGGAAGAAATGGACAAATTCTTAGAAATGTATAACCTTCCAAGACTGAACCAGGAACAAATAGAATCCATGAGCAGACCAATCACAAGTAATGAAATTGAAACTGTGATTAAAAATCTTCCAACAAACCAAAGTCCAGGACCAGATGGCTTCACAGGTGAATTCTATCAAACATTTAGAGAAGAGCTAACACCCATTCTTCTCAAACTCTTTCAAAAAATTGCAGAGGAAGGAACACTCCCAAACTCATTCTATGAGGCTACCATCACCCGGATACCAAAATCAGACAAAGATACTACACAAAAAAAATTACAGACCAGTATCACTGATGAATATAAATGCAAAAATCCTCAATAAAATACAAGCAAACAGAATCCAACAACACATTAAAAGGATCATACACCATGATCAAGTGGGATTTATCCCAGGGATGCAAGGATTCTTCAATATACGCAAATCAATCCATGTGATACACCATATTAACAAATTGAAGAATCAAAACCGTATGATCATCTCAATAGATGCAGAAAAAGCTTTTGACAAAATTCAACACCCAGGCTTCCCTGGTGGCGCAGTGGTTGAGAGTCCGCTTGCTGATGCAGGGGACATGGGTTCATGCCCTGGTCCGGGAAGATCCCACATGCCGTGGAGTGGCTAGGCTTGTGAGCCATGGCCACTGAGCCTGCGCATACGGAGCCTGTGCTCCACAATGGGAGAGGCCACAGCAGTGAGAGGCCCGCGTACAGAAAAAGAAAAAAATTCAACACCCACTTATGATAAAAACTCTCCAGAAAGTGTGCATAGAGGGAACCTACCTCAGCATAATAAAGGCCATATATGACAAACCCAGAGCAAACATCATTCTCAATGGTGAAAAACTGAAAGCATTTCCTTTAAGATCAGCAACAAGACAAGGATGTCCACTCTCACCACTATTATTCAACATAGTTTTGGAAGTCCTAGCAACTGCAATCAGAGAAGAAAAAGGAATACAAATTGGAAAAGAAGAAGTAAAACTGTCACTGTTTGCAGATGACATGATACTATACATAGAGAATCCTAAAGATGCCACCAGAAAATTACTAGAGCTAATCAATGAATTTGGTAAAGTTTCAGGATACAAAATTAATGCACACAAATCTCTTGCATTCCTATAAACTAAGGATGAAAATTCTGAAGGAGAAATTGAGGAAACACTCCCATTTACCATTGCAACAAAAAGAATAAAATACCTAGGAATAAACCTACCTAGGGAGACAAAAGACCTGTATTCAGAGAATTATAAGACACTGATGAAAGAAATTAAAGATGATACCAACAGATGGAGAGATATACCATGTTCTTGGATTGGAAGAATCAAGATTGTGAAAATGACTATACTACCCAAAGCAATCTACAGATTCAATGCAATCCCTATCAAATTATCAATGGCATTTTTTACGGAACTAGAACAAAACTTAAAATTTGTATGGAGACACAAAAGACCCCGAATAGCCAAAGCAGTCTTGAGGGAAAAAAACAGAGCTGGAGGAATCAGACTCCCTGACTTCAGTCTATACTACAAAGCTACAGTAATCAAGACAATATGGTACTGGCACAAAAACAGAAACATAGATCAGTGGAACAAGATAGAAAGCCCAGAGATAAACCCACGCACCTATGGTCAACTAATCTATGACAAAGGAGGCAAGGATATACAATGGAGAAAAGACAGTCTCTTCAATAAGTGGTGCTGGGAAAACTGGACAGCTACATGTAAAAGACTGAAATTGGAACACTCCCTAACACCACACACAAAAATAAACTCAAAATGGATTTGAGACCTAAATGTAAGACCAGACACTATAAAACTCTTAGAGGAAAACATAGGAAGAACACTCTTTGACATAAATCACAGCAAGATCTTTTTTGATCCAACTCCTAGAGTAATGGAAATAAAAACAAAAATAAACAAATGGGACCTAATGAAACTTCAAAGCTTTTGCACTGCGAAGGAAACCATAAACAAGACGAAAAGACAATCCTCAGAATGGGAGAAAATATTTGCAAACGAATCAATGGACAAAGGATTAATCTCCAAAATTGTAACAGCTCATGCAGCAAAATTATAAACAGCTCATGCAGCTCAATATTAAAAAAGCAAGCAACCCAATCCAAAAATGGGCAGAAGACCTAAATAGACATTTCTCCAAAGAAGAGATACAGATGGCCAAGAAGCACACGAAAAGTTGCTCAACATCACTAATTATTAGAGAAATGCAAATCAAAACTACAATGAGGTACCACCTCACACCAGTTAGAATGGTTATCATCAGAAAATCTACCATTAACAAATGCTGAAGAGGGTGTGGAGAAAAGGGAAACCTCTTGCACTGTTTGTGGGAATGTAAATTGATACAACCACTATGGAGAACAGTATGGAGGTTCCTTTAAAAACTAAAAATAGAATTACCATATGATCCAGCAATCCCACTACTGGGCATATACCCAGAGGAAACCATAATTCAGAAAGACACATGTACCCCAATGTTCATTGCAGCAGTGTTTGCATTAGCCAGGTCATGGAAGCAACCTAAATGCCCATCGACAGACAAATGGATCAAGAAGATGTGGTGCATATATACAATGGAATATTACTCAGCCATAAAAAGAAACGATATTGGGTCATTTGTTGAGACGTGGATGGATTTAGAGACTGTCATACAGAGTGAAGTAAGTCAGAAAGAGAAAAACAAATATCGTATATTAATGCATACATGTGGAATCTAGATAAATGGTACAGATGAACCGGTTTGCAGGGCAGAAATTGAGACAGAAATGCAGAGAAGAAACGTATGGACACCAAGGGGGGAAAGCGGCAGGGGGGTGGGGGGTGTATGATGAATTGGGAGGTTGGGATTGACATGTATACACTGATGTGTATAAACTTGATGACTAATAAGAATCTGCTGCATAAAAAAATAAAATAAAATTCCAAAATTTAAAAAAGTGTCTCATTCTTAAAGAAATACTTGAGCTTTTTTTTTTTTAACTACTTGAGGTCAGTAGTACCTTTATTGTAGGTTTAATGATATATTGGTGTAATTATAAAATCAAGAAACAGGTGAAAAGAGAAGGAGGCTCCAAATATTGCCATGGAAACAGACATTTTTACAATCCATGTGCTGTCCACACCTACTCTACTATATTTGGTGTCTTGTTTATTGGTTTTGCATAATGTCAGCACATATATATGTATAGATATATGAAGTTATATTTTCAGGACAAAAATACAATGTCTTTCATTTCAGATTTCTACCTTTGTGAAAAAGAAAAATACTTCAACGATTCATCAAGACCTAACTGACAATGCTAAAAGTAGCACCAAGTGGTTTTGCAACTAGTTTTTTTTTTTTTTTTTTTTTTTGCGGTACGCGGGCCTCTCACCGCTGCGGCCTCTCCCGTTGTGGAGCACAGGCTCCGGACGCGCAGGCCCAGCGGCCATGGCTCACGGGCCCAGCCGCTCAGCGGCACGTGGGATCTTCCCAGACTGGGGCACGAACCTGCGTCCCCTGCATCGGCAGGCGGACTCTCAACCACTGCGCCACCAGGGAAGCCCCTGCAACTAGTTTTGCTTTTTGTTTTTCCTTTGTTTCTTTTCTAGACTTCTAATAAGTGGAAACTTTTCTTTAAATTTATTTTTTCCTCCTTTATATTTCCTCAGTATTCAATTAATCAATGAGCTGCTAAAGACACCCAAGTTAACCAATCTGCCATCTTTCTTTACAAATTATCATGGATATACTATTTCTTAGCGAAATATGAGAAATTCAACATTAATATTTTCAGCTTCTCTTGTCAGAAAAATAAAATTCAACATCATATTTTGGGATTTTCTTGTCACAAACAAGAATCTCAACCACCAAAACAGTTTGTCAACCAATTCAAATCTATTCCCCTTCATTTGACTATCTTTTAGAATATACCAAAGTAATAAATACATTTCTTCCATGTTACAAGAATAAAATAGATTTCTACATTTGTATACGTGGCTTTGATGTGTTTTCCCAGCAAGATTACCATCTATGTTTTCAATGTATGCATATTGTATAAATCTACTATAATCGGTTGAAATTTTTGGTCTTGAACATATTATAATAGAAATCATTCCACAAACAGAAAACATGTAAAGCAGTATTAAACTTTGAGCAAACGAGTATTATGTATGTACTCCAGTAAATGGCTATTCTCTTTGGCCAAACAGGGAGAAGGGATTCAGGCAATTTAGCAAGCATTCAGCTAATATCATGAATTACCTATAAAACTGTTTTCCAGGTTGCCTGGAAGACCCAGTAGTTAGCTGTAGAAGACATCGGGGGTCATAGCGCCCTTGCCACCTCCATTCTGCTTGAGCGGGCGAGTGGGTGTCTGTTCTGACTGGCTGGGGCCTGTGCCCCACCTCGATCTGTGACCTCCTCGGAGTAGCCGCAGACAGGACTGGCTAACTTGATGAAATGTTGTGCAACAGGGACAGTAGGTTTAAAAACGCTGTAGGAAACTTCGATTCCAGGTGTTGCAGTCATACCTGCTTTGCTTCCTGATTGAGGGAAAATCTGTCTAAAGTATTTCCATTACCAGCGAGGTTGGGGAGCTGGAACTTTCCGAAGCTCTGTCCGTCCCAATTCAATGCAGCGCCTGCTGCGAGCGAGGAGTCTCTGAGCCCCTGCCAGCTGCACTGGGCCGATGGCTGCCAACGGAGGAGAAAGGGAGAAGAGCCCTCTGCTGGCCTCAGCTGGTCTGGCTCCTACCCTAAGGGCTTCCATTTTCTTGTGTGAACTTCCGTTTTCTCTGAGAGAGCCTGGCCCTCTCTTAGCCACACAAAGCCCCTGCAGCCCCTTTTATTTATTCTTTGCAGGTTTCCCAGGTCTCCAGGGCCCCGCTGGTCTCCCTGGTGCCCCAGGTCTCTCCTTGCCCTCAGTCATAGCAGGACAACCTGGCGACCCCGGGCGACCAGGCCTAGATGGAGAACAAGGTAAAGTCAGGAAGCCCAAAGAGGGCTGGCCATCACCTTTTGTCTGGAGTTTGGGGAGGGCCTGTCTACAGTCCAGCCCCATCCCCACTGCTGGACCTGCATGGGCCTGTGAGGCCCCACGTCCCTTCTCCCGCAGGGGCACAGGGGGTTGGAATGGGCTGCATTTTGCTAAAAGGGTTTGGGAAGGTCTGGGCACTGGGGCCCCACAGAAGGCAAGGGAACATTATCTGCCCTGGGAATAGCCTTTGGCTTCCTATCAGTCCCAAGGCTTTCAGCAATGGCCGCTTCCTCTTCCCTCTGCCCTCATCCCTCTTCCGATCTTATCCCTAGGCCGACCAGGCCCCCCGGGGCCCCCAGGACCCCCTGGGCCATCTTCGGATCAAGGCGACCCGGGAGACCCTGGCTTCCCTGGAATTCCTGGCCCTCAAGGGCCCAAGGGAGACCAAGGAATTCCAGGTTTCTCTGGCCTCCCTGGAGAGCTAGGACTGAAAGGTATGACTGCGCGGCTGCCTACTGGGTCCTTTCCCACTCCACTGTCAGATATGGCCCCTTCCTGCAGCCCTGTGAAGAGAGACCAGCTGTTGATGCTTTTCCTGCCCTCGCCTCTGCTTAGTCTCAACCCCACCACCACCAGCACCACCGTGCCAGGCCCTGACTTGCTTTCCTTTGGACTTTGCCAGGCATGAGAGGTGAGCCTGGCTTCATGGGGACTCCAGGCAAAGTTGGGCCACCTGGAGACCCAGGACTTCCGGGGATGAAGGGGAAGGCAGGGCCAAGAGGTGAGTTGAGAGCATGTGCCAGGCTGATCCTGAGCTCAGGGGAGGGGTTGGGGCGTATCATTCCTTCAGGAGTCACTGCTAAGCACGCCAAGAAAGCCTGAATGGCTGAAGCAGCTGGATCAAGCTCCTCCAGGGAGGGAGTTTCTCCACCTTGGAGATACCTCTGCCTCCATCAGCTCCCAGGACTGAAGGCCATTGCCGCTTTGCCACCACGGATCTTGCCACTGACCTCCCCTCTCTGCATTGTTTCTGCATTTGCGGTCACTGCGTTTGCACTCAGATCACCACTCACCCATTTGCTGAATCTAGAAATGAAGAACCATCCTTTCTGTCCTTTATCACCACTCCCTTCACACACACATCCAATCTATTAGCAAGCCCTGAGGGCTGTGTCTCCTATAAACGTGCCTTGCATCTGCCCCCCTCTCATCACCTCCACCTCTACCACTGAGGTCCAAGGCACCAACATTTCTCACGTGGACCACTGCGGTGACTGCTAACTGGTCTCCCTGCTTCCATTATTCACCTCCCCCAACAATCATTTCTCTAAACAGTGGTCAGAGAGGTCTTATAAAAACAGAAATCATTCATGGGCGTCCCATGGCATAAGAATTAACTATGGCCATGAAGCCCTCTGTGATGCCTCCCTCTCCATCCTCATTACCAGCCCTTCCCCTTTGCTGTTCACCGTGCTTTTGTCACACTAGCCTCTTTCAGTTATCCAGTTATCCTGGCAGGCCGCAGGGCCTTTGCACATGCTAGTCCTACTTCTGGAACACTCTCCCCCACCCCCCAGCTTGTTCTAATGCTTTAATGGTCTCAGCTTAAGTGTCACTGCTTGTAAGAGGCCACTTATTACTCTCTCTAAAGCAGGTTCTCCACCCCATAGCCCTCTCCGCTCCCTCCCACTGTCCGTGCACTGTCCATTTCCTTTATAGCACTTCTTACAATTTGCAGTAAGATTAATGGTTTTTGTCAGGTTATGCATTTTTCATCTTTATCACCAGACCATCGTCTCATAAAGGTCTTACTCACTGCTCTATCCCCTAATCTACCAGGCTCTGGCACATAGTAGGCCCTCAAATACTTTTTCAATGAATTCATAAGCAAATTGGCTTGTTTGGCTTCTATTAGTAGGCCAGCTGGCTGGGTTTGGGGTCTCGGCTGTGATGCCAGCTGAACCTCCGGGAGCCCACCCTGGCCACCTCCTTTGCCTCCGCTTGACATTTCCGTTTCTCCCACATGCCCACAGGCTTATCTGGCCCCCGAGGCGCTCCTGGACACACACCAATTGCAGAAGCCATCGAGGCTCCTCCTGGACCCATGGGTCTAACAGGCATCGATGGCATCCCTGGCCTCATGGGGGACCCTGGGGCCCAAGGCCCTGGAGGCCTACAAGGTGAGGAGGGCGCCAGAGAAAGGGGACTTCGCGGGGAGCTGAGATGGCTTTGGCTGGGAGGCTGAAGCAACTGGCTGGGAACCCCGGCTCCAAGGGGGCACCTTCATGGAGCGTTTCCTCGGCTCCTTCACAAAGCTTCCAAGCTTCTCACCAGGAAGGAGGGGACCAGCAGGGCCAGCAGTTGTACTTGGCTTCAGAGAATGAAGCACACGGAACGAAGTGCTCTGTGTGGGCAGAGCACAGCAGCTAATCCAGACAGCTCGTCCCTCGCTAACGCGCTGCTGCGGGAAGGAGGGAGCGTGGTGGGGGGACAGAGAGCAACGGAGAAAGCCCAGGGCTGGGGGACGGAAAACCCGGCTTCCAATCCCAGTTTTGCCCCGGCCGGAGTAAGCTAGCAGTCTCTCTGGACCTCGGTGTCCTCATTTCTGACATGGGACCCCAGCAGTTGCCCTGCATCCTCCCTAGCATTGCTGGGAAGATGAGAGGAAGGGAGGGGGACATGGGTGTGAAGGAGCTCAGAAGGGCTAAGTTCAGAGTGAGGTCCCGGGGCTGAGCTGCCTGGACGTGAACTAAGGACTAGCCCAGGAGGCTCAGTCCTGAGCTCAGCGTGCACTCCAGGGTGATGGCCAGTTCGCCCTCTCCTGGTGAGTCCTGGGCATGACACACGAGTCCCCTTTCTCCGAGGAAGGCTCCTCCAGACACTGCACATTGAGTACCCCGCTGTGGGCCTTCTCTCCTGGCAGGCTTCAAAGGTTTACCTGGCATCCCCGGCAAAGACGGCCCCAATGGACTCCCTGGCCCACCTGGGGCTCTTGGTGATCCTGGTCTCCCTGGACTGCAAGGCCCTCCAGGATTTGAAGGTCTGGCAATGTCGGCACTAGGGGGCAGAGGGCTTCTGTAAGGGTTTGAGGCTTGAGGGTGAGTCAAAATCTCGAATCGTGGAATTAGGAAACTGGGCAGTAAAGCTTGATACTACTAGCAGGCTGGAAAACTGGGCTCGAATCTGTTCACTCCATTCTGAGCCTGTGAAGGATTAGAGCCCTACATTCCAGAAGGCAAAGGACTGTTCCACAGAGTTCTCTGGGTTCTCTTCCAGCTCTTAAGAGCTATAACTCTATACTATAGCGTGGCCCCCTGCCCTGCACACCTCGTCTTCTACCCAGGGATTCTGACGTGGATGGAAGGGGGGTGGTTCAAGGGAGAAGAGAATCTGAGATAAGACATGGCTGCTCTGCTACTTACCTTCCATTTTATATCAGAGACGGCAAATCAGTTGTCCTGAGTAGAGAACAGTCCTGAAGCTTGCTGGGAAAGTGCCGCGATTGTTAGCCACGTCTGTCGGGCAGGAGAGGAGGGAGTGATTTTTGCCTCGCTAACCCCGGCTCTGCTTTTTCACTGCCTCTGATTCAGCGGGTCCTTGGTTATCTCTGCTCTCTCCATCTCAGGAGCTCCAGGGAAGCCGGGGCCCTTCGGGAGGGCTGGAATGCCTGGGCAGAGCGTGAGAGTGGGCTACACCTTGGTGAAGCACAGCCAGTCAGAACAGGTGCCCCTGTGCCCTGTCGGGATGAGCCAGCTGTGGGTCGGTTATAGCCTGCTGTTCGTGGAGGGGCAGGAGAAAGCCCACAACCAGGACCTGGGTAGGTACCGGCTCGCACATCCAGCCCTGGCCCTCTGTCCCCACAAGGACCAGGAGCCACACTCCTCGCTCCTCCCAACCCTTGGTGGGCCCATGTTGGGTAGTGGGTTACAAGCACCAGCTCTGGAGTCAGGCAGATCTGGGTTCAAACCCCAGCTCTGCCGCTCACTCTGGACACGTTATTCAGCCTAAGCTTCCGCCTCCTTCTCAGTGGAACAAGCCTAATGCTAGTACTTGTCCCATAGGGTAGGCTAAGGATTACGGGAATCACCCACGTAAAATGCTTAGAACAACGTTTGACACGTATTAAGCATCCATTAAATGTTAGCGATCAGTAGTAGTAATAATAATATGACCTGCCGGCAACAATGATTACCCAAGAATTAATTGAATTGTCTTCAGGTGTGTGTTTCAGCGAACCACAGTCTCACTCTATTAAATGCTGATTTGACAAAGCAGACTAATTAGGGAGTCATCATTCAGTTTCTAAAAAGATTCTTTTCATTATCAAACTTCCCTGGTGCATAGAAAATAGACTTCAGTGTGTGTACAGTGGTCCGGGATAGGAAGGAAAGGCGTCCCTGCTCTGCTACAAGCAGTTGGATATGAACCCAAACCACCATCTAGTCCAGCTGTAGTGGCTCCAGGGACGATCGCAGCCCTGCCCCTCAGCCAGAACTTACCTGCCCCTGCCCACCTTCTCTCCTTGCAGGGTTTGCTGGCTCCTGCCTGCCCCGCTTCAGCACCATGCCCTTCATCTACTGCAACATCAACGAAGTGTGCCACTATGCCCGGCGCAACGATAAATCCTACTGGCTCTCCACCACCGCGCCCATCCCCATGATGCCCGTCGGCCAGACGCAGATTCCCCCGTACATCAGCCGCTGCTCTGTGTGTGAGGCGCCCTCACAAGCCATTGCTGTGCACAGCCAGGACATCACCATCCCGCAGTGCCCCGTGGGCTGGCGCAGCCTCTGGATTGGGTACTCCTTCCTCATGGTAAGGTCCCGCACCGCCCTCTCCACCAGGAGGAAGGCCGAGGGCGGGGAGCGCTGGGAGGGAAATTCTGAAATCGAGTGCTGAGGGAGCCATGGTCTAACGGCCTGTGGACTATTCCGTGCTCTCTCCCTTCTCTGGAGCACACCGCCAAGGGCTTGGGGCAGACGGAGGGCTCTGAGAAGAACTGCATGCTGAGCCCTGTTGGCGGTTTCCTTAATTCAGCCTTTCTCAGATTTGTCAGTGGAAATGTTCGGGGGGCACCTAACACACCTTGGACTCGGCGGGACGGCAGCAGTTTGGGAAATACTGGCTGGGATGCAGCCGCAGCCCAGGAGCCGTGGGTTAGGAGGGCCCTAGAGAGCTTGGAGGGGGCGCTCCTGGCTCTGAGGCTGAGACAAGGGAGGACGAGCGCCCCCCATCCTAAAACATAGCTATTGGTCCGCTGGCCAGACAGGGGGGGCTGAGCCGAGAGACCAGAGCTGAGAGACGGAGCAGCGGAGTCCATCACCTCCCAAGGTGACCAGTTCACAGCCACCGCCCATCTGTTTCAGCACACGGCCGCCGGCGCTGAGGGCGGGGGCCAGTCCCTGGTCTCCCCTGGCTCCTGCCTAGAGGACTTCCGAGCCACTCCTTTCATCGAGTGCAGTGGTGCCCGCGGCACCTGCCACTACTTTGCCAACAAGTACAGTTTCTGGCTGACGACGGTGGAAGAGAGGGAGCAGTTTGGGGAGGAGCCGGTATCTGAGACGCTGAAAGCCGGGCAGCTCCACACCCGGGTCAGCCGCTGCCAGGTGTGTATGAAAAGCGTGTAGGGTGGCACCTGCCACTCTGCCCCTTGCCCTCCCCTGCCCCGCACAACGGTCACCTCACAAACCTAACGGTCTGAAGAAGGAAGGCCAAGCCCTTTTGCCCATCTGTCAAGTTGTACATTGGAGTCTCGTTTGGGCTGGACTACTGGACACTGGTCACCTCCACCCTCAGGCCCCATGGGTGAGCCCACCCTGCTGAGATCTGCTGTCCCATTTCGGTGCTACAGTTTGTGTGACTCTTCTTGGCTACCTCAGAAAGACCTGCTGGGCCACCACTTTCTTAGAATGCTAGCTTTCCTCACTCTCTTGATCAGAAAGCTCTTCGTGAGAGCTAAAGGAGTCATTTCATTATGTCCAGAGGTCACCGCACATCATTTGGCTTAAACTAGAACCCAGTGTCTCCACGTGAAAAAAATTTCTCTGGCTCAACATTATGGATGGCTCAAGCCTGCACAGGGCAAGCTCTCACCTCTTCCCAGAGACCCACTGTGTCTAGGCAGGCAGCAGAGCTGGAATAAGATGCCAGCCAGTGTCCCGGGGTGAGCTCTGACCCCTTCGAGAGTGAGCACGACTGGGCCCCAGACTGCTTAGGGACACTGGAAGACCAGCAGCCGAGAGGTGCCCAGGAACTTCACATGGTCGTAGACAAGTCACTTCCTCCTTGCCGGCTCCCTCCCCAGCCACAGGCAGCAGACTTGGCCTAGTTCAGAGTAGAGCAGAGGATGCACCAGATGTGGTCAGACCCATAAAGGGAAATGAGAACCGCAGCCCTTCCTCCCGGACCGGGGGGGAGAGGGGAGGATGGGTAAGGAGGTGTGAATTTTGCTTTTGACTCCAGGAACAAAAAGGAAAATCCCTTGTCCCAATTTCTCAGAAGCCCCTGTTTATTCCAAATGCCATACAGATGTATGCAGTGTGGCAACTCGACACTGCAGTGTTGGTTCCTTTGCATTTTGAGGCTGTGAGAGACTTTCCATTAAAATGTCCATCCAGTTGTTCTTTCACAGGTAGCCTGTTAAACCATTCTGATATGTTTTTAAAGCCTCATAAAAATCTAGCACAGTCCTCTCTTTAGCAGTTAGCAGACCCAAAGCAAGCCTGAGTAGACTGTAAAGTATATTCTGTTTAGGGGGATTTGTTTTAACCATTTCCTTTAATTATCAGTTTCCCAGAACACTTAGCTATGTTGACATGAGGCAATTCCTTCCAGGTGATTCTGTTTCCTTAAATATTATGTAAACTGTGCCAACACAGACAAAGCATAATCAGTATAACCTGAACTATTGTTAACTTCACCTCCTCAGTAATAAGGATGGTGTCAGCTTTGTACATTGCAAATAAAAGGAATCCAATATGAACATTTGACTCCTTTGACATTCTTTCTTTGATGAAAACTTTTCTAAAGTCCATCTCACTGAAATTCATAAGCCCCCCTCAGAGCCAAGGGGGTTCCTGTCACTGCAAGTCGAGCTTTATAACAAAACAAACACTGAGACACGGAAAAATACAATTAAAGTCAAGGGTCGATAATGTCTTCCAACAGGCAACAAATCCACACCATGCTTCAAGATAAGCCTACAACTGTCTTTAGCCCCATCACACGCTAGAGTTCAAGAAAGGAATTTCCATGTTTCTGGGGCCTCAGGATCATTTATAGATAAATCAAAAGTAGAGAAATTTTAGGGCCTCCCTGGTGGCGCAGTGGTTGAGAGTCCGCCTGCCGATGCAGGGGACACGGGTTCGTGCCCCGGTCCGGGAATATCCCACGTGCCGCGGAGCGGCTGGGCCTGTGAGCCATGGCTGCTGAGCCTGTGCGTCCGGAGCCTGTGCTCCGCAACGGGAGAGGCCATAACAGTGAGAGGTCCGCATACCGCCAAAAAAAAAAAAAAAAAAAAAATGGAGAGAAATTTTAGTCATTAAAATCAAATCTAAGATATATGTGCATATATTTGTATATGCATAAAATATATCCTCTGGAAGGATAAAGAAGAAATTAATAACATTGGGAGTGTTCAGGAAAGAGAACTGACCTGTGGGAGGGAGAGACATTTCACTGAATACCATTTTGCACCTTTCGAATTCTGAACCGCTGGAATATATTATCTACTGGAAAAGAAAAAAATGGAATCTAAGGAAACAAGTGTTCAAATATTCCTAAATATACCACACAAAAAAACCCACCTTGGTTTGGTGCTAGCTTTCAAACCGCAGTTGCTGGCCTTCCTGGGGGCTTGGTTGAGCATGGAGGTGAAATGCATAGGTTAAGAAGACAAGGAGAGGAAAAGGGGAAGATAGCACTGGGACACGAGGTGCATCCACACAAGAGAGTGGTTAGCAAAGCCAATTTGACGAATATGAGCTTTCAAATTTAGTATGTTGCTTGCTAGTCCTGAAATGGTTTGGAATTGTATTTGATGCACAGATTAATGTCACCACATGAATAATTATTTCCAGTTATGACTGTCAAGCAAAATGGAGTCAAATTCAAACACAATTTTTAATTTCCCAAACAAAAATCAACAATTTAAGTCAGTGATTAGCAAACTACAGCCTGTGGGCTAAATCCAGCCCTCTGCCTGTTTTTGTAAATAAAGTTTTATTGGATTACGGCCAGGCTCATGTGCATGCACATTGTCTATGGCTGTCTTGGAGTTTCACCAGCAGAGATGAGGAGCTGTGACAGACACTATGTGGTCTTCAGAGCCTAAAACATTTCCTATCTGACCCTTGACAGAAAAAGTCTGCAGACCCCTGATTTAAATGATAATGATTTAAGGACAGGGTGACCATCTGACAAAAGTATCAGTAAAGATGGGGACAGTGACGCATCAAATAGTTAAGGTTCTCGCAAATGGGAAGGAGATCAATAAGTATACATTTGATGTAATGTCTTTGACACACTTTTTGAGATCAATTATAATTATTTAAACACATGTTCAAATAATTTAACAAGAACTTTTTTTCCCTGATACGATTATCACTTTATTATTAGAGCAAGAGAACAGGTTGCTTCTTAGTATTTAGCCCAGAGAGGTCTAACCTGAAAGGGTGAAGAAGCACAGGGTAACCATCTCTCATCTGCTGGTGCTGGAAGCAAGGTGGGAGTTGCTGTCTATCTTCCAGACATCCACCTCCTCATTTCAGTAGCTGAAGATTCGCTGTGGCCATGTAAGAAGCTGGGAAGTGCAAGAGACGACTCCTAATCTTTCTGCTCCTAGATTCCATGATTGTTTTAGTTCTTTCTGGGGAAGGGGTATATTGTTCACTTGTGTGTTTTTTTCTGAGAAAAGGTGATTGGCTCAGTCATGATTGCTATCAAGTTTGTATGCTGTTGGCATATCAGGCACTTGCTGACTAGAAAAGTTTTTTGTGATGAATTCATGTTCTTCTGGTGCCAGATGGAAGACAGATGTCCAAGGTGAGTTCCCACTATTCTATATGCTCAGAATCTCGAAATCTTCCTCCAGGTCAAACTCCTCTAGTTGTTCAGTAGAGTCGATGAATTCTATCACAATACAGAAAAGAGGAAGAAAAAAGCTTGACACTTTGTCTCAAGCGGTCAATAAGTTACTCAGTAGTTAAGACCATGCATTTTTTTTTTCTTTTGCGTTATGCGGGCCTCTCACTGTTGTGGCCTCTCTCGTTGCGGAGCACAGGCTCCGACGCGCAGGCTCAGTGGCCATGGCTCATGGGCCCAGCCGCTCCGCGGCATGTGGGATCTTCCCAGACCGGGACACGAACCCGTGTCCCCTGCATCGGCAGGCGGACTCTCAACCACTGCGCCACCAGGGAAGCCCCAAGACCATGCATTTTTAATTGCTTTGCTACAGAAAAGTTTGTGTAGAGGAGACTTATAGGTGGGACCACTGCTGAGTATTAGCAATTCTCTATAAAGAATCAAAATAGGTTTAAGGGCCAAGATGTGGGAGTAGAAAGACCCTGAGCTCATCTGCTCTCATGAGCACACCAAAATAACAACTATCTGCAGAATAACCATTGATGAAAAAGACTGGAACCTACCAGAAATGATCTTCTACAACTAAAGTCATAAAGAAGGATCCACAACATGACGGGTAGGAGGGGCAGACTCGCGATATAATCAAATCCCATACCCCCAGGGTGGGCGACCCACAAACTGGAGAATAATCATATCACAGAAGTTCTCCCACAGGAGTGAGAGTTCTGAGCCCCACATCAGGCTCCCCAGCCTGGGGGTCTGGCACTGGGGGGAGGAGCCCCCAGAGCAGTTGGCTTTGAAGGCCAGTGGGGCTTTACTGCAGGAACCCCACAGGACTGGGGGAAATACAGACTACACTCTTAAAGGGCACACACAAAAATCTCATGTGCACTGGGACCCAGGACAAAAGCAGTGATTTGATAGGAGCCTAGGCCAGACCTATCTGCTGGGCCTGGAGACTCTCCTGGAGAGGCGGGGGGGTGGCTGAAGCTCACCCGGGGCACATACACCCTGGTGGCAGACATACTGGGGAACATTCAACTACATGAACACTCCTGGTGGCTGACATGTTGGATCATTAGTGCCAAGACCTGGCCCCACCCGACAGCCTATAGGCTCCAGTGCTGGGACACCTCAGGCCAAACAACCAATTGGGCAGAGACACAGCCCCACCCATCAGCAGACAGGCTGCCTAAAGAAGTCCTGACCCACGGCCTCCAGACAAGCCCCTAGACATGGCCCTGCCCATCTGAGGGCCAAGACCCAGCTCCACGCACCAGTGGGCAGGCCCTGGCCCCTCCCACAAGGAATCCTGAACAAGACTCTAAAGCAGGCTCACCCACCAGGGGGCAGACACCAGAAGCAAGAAAACTACAATCCCACAACACAGGCCAGAGACCCTATCCTGGGACCAGCTGGCCCCTGACCCTGCCAACTAGCAGGCCACTGCAACCTCAGGGACACCCAAGACCCCATACCCAACTGTATCAGAAACCAGCCCCCCCTTACCAGTGATCTGAAATGAGCTCTGGGATCCCTGGGCCCAGGAGCCACACTCCAGGAAGCAGCTCTGCCTGCCAGTAATCCAGCACTAACCCCTGCCAGTAGTTGGGCAACAGCCCCAGAGGCTTCAGGACCCTGACTCCGGCCACCAGCGAGCCAGCACTAGCTCCAGGGCCCCCTTGGATTCCACAACCAGCCACCTCGTGACCAGGCCCCACTAAATAGCAACCAGCAGCATCTGCACAAGGCAGGGCCTGGCAACCAACCAGACTAGAAGCCAACTAAGCCTAGCAGACCACCCACATAGTCAGCCCACCACAACAGAAGGAACCAAACAGCCCTCTTAGGGGGAACACCTAGAGCATATAGCTTGGGTGACAAGAGAGGAGTGCACTGCTGGAACACATAGGATGCCTCCTACAGAGGGCCACTTCTCCAAGGTTGAGAAACGTAACTAACCTACCACAGACATAAAAATACAGATAGCAACTTAGACAAAATGAGGCGGCAGAGGAATAGGTTCCAGACAAAGGAACAAGATAAAACCCCAGAAAAAGAACGAAGTGAAGTGGAGATAGGCAATCTACCCAAGAAAGAGTTCAGAGTAATGGTCGTAAAGATGATCAAAGAACTCGAGAGGAGAATGGATGCACAGAATGAGAAGCTAGTTTTTAACAAAGAGAAAATACAAAGAACAACCAAACAGAGATGGAGAGTACAATAACCGAAATGAAAAATACACTAGAAGGAATCAATAGTAGACCAAATGATACAGAAGAATGCACCAGTGTGCAGGAAGACAGAGTAATGGAAACCACTGCAGCTGAACAGAAAAAAGAGAAAAAGAATGAAAAGAAATGAGGACAGTTTAAGAGATCTCTGGGACAACACCAAGTGCACTAATATTTGCATTATAGGGGTCCCAGAAGAAGAGGGAGACAAAGGGCCTGAGAAAATATTTGAAGAGATAATAGCTAACCTTTCCCTAACCTGGGAAAGGAAACAGGCACCCAAGTCCAAGAAGCACAGAGTCCCATATAGGATGAATGCAAAGAGAAACACACCAAGACACACCGTAATCAAACTTACAAAAATTAAAGATAAAGAGAGAATACTAAAAGCATCAAGAGAAAAGCAACAAATAATATACAAGGGAACTCCCATAAGACTATCAGCTGATTTTTCAGCAGAAACTCTGCAGGCCAGAAGGGAGTGACACAGTATATTTAAAGTGATGAAAAAGAAAAACCTACAACCAAGAATACTCTACCCAGCAAGGCTCTCCTTAAGAGAAACCAAAAGCTTTACAGACAAGCAAAAGCTCAACGAATTCAGCACCACCAAACCAGCTTTACAATAAATATTAAAGGAACTTCTCTGGGTGAAAAAGAAAAGGCCACAACCAGAAACAAGAAAATTATAAAATGAAAAAGCTCACTAGTAAAGACAAATAAAGGTAGTATATAATACACAGACAAAACTAGTAGGGAGGTTAAAAGACAAAACTTGTAAAGTCAGCTGTATCCACAATAAGCAGTTAAAGGATACAGAAAACAATCAGATGTAAAATATGATATCAAAAACTGTAATCGTGAGCGGAGGAGAGTACAAATACAGGGTATTTAAAATGCACTTGAAATTAAGAGATCAGCAACTTAAACAATCACATTTATATAGAGACTGTTAAACAAAAACCTCATAGTAACTGCAAACCAAAAACCTATAATAGATATACACACAAAAAAGAAAAAGGAATCCAAACATAACACTAAAGGTAGTTATCAAATCACAAGAGAAGAGAACAAAAGAAGAAAAGGGAATAAAAGACCTATAAAAACAAATCCAAAACAAGTAACAAAATGGCAATAAGAACATACATATCTATAATTACCTTAAACGTAAATGGATAAAATGCTCCAACCAAAAGACATAGACTGGCTGAATGGATACAAAAACAAGACCTGTATATATGCTGCCTACAAGAGACTCACTTCAGATCTAGAGACACATACAGACTGAAGGTAAGGGGATAGAAAAAGGTATTCCACGCAAATGGAAATCAAAAGAAAGCCAAAGTAGCAATACTCATATCAGACAAAATAGACTTTAAAATAAAGACTGTTACAGGAGACAAAGAAGGACACCACATAATGATCAAGGGACCAATCCAAGAAGAGGATATAACAATTGTAAATATATATGCACCCAACATAGGAGCACCTCAATATACAAGGTAAATATTAACAGATATAAAAGGAGAAATTGACAGTAGCACAATAATAGTAGGGGACTTTAACACCCCACTCACATCAATGGATGGATCATCCAGACAGAATATCAATAAGTAAACACAGGTCTTAAATAACACATTAGACTAAATGAACTTGATACTTGTAGAGCATTCCATCCGAAAGCAGCAGAATACACATTATTTTCAAGTGCACATGGAACATTCTCCAGGATAGATTACATGCCAGGCCATAAAACAAGCCTTGGTAAATTTAAGAAAACTGAAGTCATATCAAGCATCTTTTCTAACCACAACACTATGAGATTAGGAATCAACTACAAAAAAAAAAAACTGCAAAAAACACAAACATGTGGAGGCTAAACAATATGCTACTAAACAACCAATGGATCACTGAAGAAATCAAAGATGAAATTAAAATATACCTAGAGACAAATGAAAATGAAAACATGATGATCCAAAACCTATGGGATGCAGCAAAAGCAGTTCTAAGAAGGAAGTTTATAGCGATAGAAGCTTACCTCAGGAAACAAGAAAAATCTCAAACAACATAACCTGACACCTAAAACAGGTTAGAGAAAGAAGAACAAACAAAACCCCAAGTTAGTAGAAGGAAAGAAATCATTAAGGTCAGAGCAGAAATAAAATAGAGACTAAAGAAACAATAGAAGTAAATGAAACGACGAGCTGGTTCTTTGAAAAACAAAATTGATAAACCTTTAGCCAAACTCATCAAGAAAAAAAGGGAGAGGGCCCAAATCAATAAAATCAGAAGTGAAAAAAGAGAAGCTAAAACCAACACCACAGAAATACGAAGGATCATAAGAAACTACTATGAGCAACTATACGGCAATAAAATGAACAGCCTAGAAGAAATGGAAAAATTCTTAGAAAGGTACTATCTCCCAAGACTGAACCAGGAAGAAATAGAAACTATGAACAGACCAATTACCAGTACTGAAATTGAATCAGTAATTTAAAAACTCCCCACAAACAGAAGACCAGGACCAGATGGCATCACAGATGAATTCTACTAAACATTTAGACAAGAGTTAACAGCTATCCTTCTCAAACTATTCCAAAAAAGTGCAGAGGAAGGAACACTTCCAAACTCATTCCATGAGGCCACTATCACCCAGATACCAAAACAGAACAAAGATATCTCAAAAAATAAGAAAATTACAGGCCAATATCACTGATGAACATAGATGCAAAAATCCTCAACAAAATACTAAAAACTGACTCCAACAAAAAACTGACTCCAACAATATATTATAAGGATCACACACCATGATCAAGTGGGATTTATCCCAGGGATGCAAGGATTTTTCAATATCTTCAAATCAATGTGATACACCACATTAACAAATTGAAGAATAAAAACCATACGATCATCTCAATAGATACAGAAAAAGCTTTTGATTAAAGTCAACATCAATTTATGATAAAAACTCTCCAGAAAGTGGGCATAGAAGAAACATACCTTAACATAATAAAGCCCATATATGACAAACTCACAGCTAAACATCTTACTCAACAGTAAGAAGCTGAAAGCATTCCCTCTAATATCAGGAACAAGACAAGGATGTCCACTCTCACCACTTTTACTCAACATAGTTTTGGCAATCCAAGCCACAGCAATCAGAGAAGAAAAAGAAATAAAAGGAATCCAAATTGGAAAGAAAGAAGTAAAACGGTCACTGCTTGCAGATGACACGATACTATACACAGAAAATCCTAAAGATGCCACCAGAAAACTACTAAAGCTCATCAATGAATATGGTATAGTTGCAGGGTACAAGATTAATATACAGAAATCTGTTGCATTTCTATACACTAACAATGAACTATCAGAAAGAGAAATTAAGGAAACAATCCCACTTACTATCACATCAAAAAGAATAAAATACCTAGGAATCAACCTACCTAAGGAGGCAAAAGACCTGTACTCCAAAAACTATAAGACACTGATGAAAGAAACTGAAGATGACACAAACAGATGGAAAGATATGCCATGTTCTTGGATTGGAAGAATTAATATTGCTAAAGAGACCATACTACCCAAGGCAATCTACAGATTCAATGCAATCCCTATCAAATTACCAATGGCATTTTTCACAAAACTAGAACAAACATTTTTACAATTTGTATGGAAACACAAAAGACTACAAATAGCCAAAGCCATCTTGAGAAAGAAAAACAAATCTGGAGGAATCAAGCTTCCTGACTTCAGACTATACTACAAAGCTACAGTCATCAAAACAGCATGGTACTGGCACAAAAACAGATGCATAGATCAATGGAACAGGATAGAAAGCCCAGAAATAAACCCATGCACTTATCATCAATTAATCTACGACAAAGCAGGCAAGAATATACAGTGGAGAAAAGACAGTCTCTTCAATAAATGGCGCTGGGAAAATTGGACAGCTACATGTAAAAGAATGAAATCAGAATATTCTCTAACACCATATCCAAAAATAAACTCAAAATGGATTTGAGTATATGGATTAAAGACCTAAATGTAAGACCAGATACTATAAAACTCCCAGCAGAAAACATTGGCAGATCATTCCTTGACATAAATTGCAGCAATATTTTTTTGGATCCGTCTCCTAGAGTAATGGAAACAAAAGCAAAAATAAACAAATGGGCCCTAATTAAACTTGAAAACATTTGTACAGCAAAGGAAATCATTTTAAAAAATGAAAAGACAGCCTATGGACTGGGAGAAAATATTTGCAAATGATGTGACGGACAAGGGATTAATTTTCAAATACACAAACAGCTCATACAGCTCAATAGCAAAAAAACAAACAACCCAATCAAAAAATAGGCAGAAGACCTATATAGACATTTCTCCAAAGAAGACATACAAATGGCCAACAGGCCCATGAAAAGATGCTCAACATCACTAATTATTAGAGAAATGCAAATCAAAACTACAATGATGTATCACCTCACACCAGTTAGAATGGGCATCATCAAAAAGTCTACGAATAATAAATGCTGGAGAGGGTGTGGAGAAAAGGGAACCCTCTTACACTGTTGCTGGGAATGGAAATTGGTGTGGCCACTATGGAGAACAGTAATGGAGGCTCCTTAAAAAACTAAAATAGAACTACCACATGACCCAGCAATTCCACTCCTGGGCATATATCCCGAAAAGACAAAAACTCTAATTTGAAAAGATACATGTACCCCAATGTTCATGGCAGCACTATTTACAATAGCCAAGACATGGAAGCAACCTAAATGCCCATCTACAGGTGAATGGGTAAAGAAGATGTGAGATACACACACACACACACACACACACACACACACACACACACAATGGAATATTACTCAGCCATAAAAAATAATGAAATAATGCCATTTGCAGCAACATGGATGGACCTAGAGATTATCACACTAAGTGAGGTAAGTCAGAGAAAGGTAAATACCATATGATATCACTTATATGTGGAATCTAAAAAAATTATACAAATGAACTTATTTACAAAACAGAAACAGACTCACAGACATAGAAAACAAATTTATGGTTACCAAAAGGAAAGGGGCGGGGAGGGATAAATTAGGAGTTTGGGGTTAACAGATACATACTACTATATATAAAATAGATAAACAAGGACCTACTATATAGCACAGGGAACTATATTTAATATCTTATAATAATCTATAATGGAAAAGAAACTGAAAAAGTACATATATAACTGAATCTCTTACTGTACACCTGAAACTAACACAACATTGTAAATCAACTATACTTCAATTTAAAAAAAAAGAATCAAACTAACTGGACTTGTTACACAGTCCTAATCAAAGTGATGAAGTTGAGGCTCTGTGAGACCTTCAAGGTACCTTTTGAATTACCCATGGCCTCTGATTTGTCTTCTGAACCAGACCATGAAAAAAAGAAATTCTAGTCATTTTGATTTTGTATGGAACTTTTACACGGAGCTCATTTTTTTTTACTATCATTCTTTGAAATTGGTAAATATTAGTTCATCAGAAGAAGCACCATTCCTTGATCAGTGCAGCTGAGTAGAAATTTTTCATTTCCACAGAAAACATGACGCACAATTGCTTCTGTCTCATAAAACAACTGCTAGGCCTTCCCTGGTGGCACAGTGGTTGAGAGTCCGCCTGCCGATGCAGGGGACACGGGTTCGTGCCCCGGTCCGGGAAGATCCCACATGCTGTGGAGCGGCTAGGCCCATGAGCTGTGGCCGCTGAGCCTGCGCGTCCGGAGCCTGTGCTCCGCAACGGGAGAGGCCACAACAGTGAGAGACCCGAGTACAGCAAAAAAAAAACAAAAAACAAAAAGCAACTGCTATCCATGGGTCTGCTGGCCAGAGAGCTTCTGAACAACAGCTTACCTGCCCCCGTGGTTGTCACTTCTGGCTTGGCTGGAGGAACAAAGGGAGGCCAGTGTGATGGATGTTTCTGAACTAATTCAAACATCCTTAAATTTTCCTTTAGAATTTCCTGAGGAGACATAGAAACAGTTGTAAACACTGCAGAGTCACTACATATCTGCCCAGTTGGCAGTATATGACTCCAAACCCTAAGAGAGTGGCCTGGCTGTTGAAAGGTGAAAGCAAAGGCTTAGCAAATACACCCATCCTCTACTTGACCCGTCTGAAGACCCAGCTCTCTTCAATTCTAGATACTGTTGGCCAGGAAGGAAGGACGCTGGAGGGAGGATCTGATGGAAGGCCAGTACTCACTGCCCATGCTCCATCATGAGGTCTTACGCCAGTTGCATGGGACCAACTCAATTTAGGGGTGAGATGTTCCTGAAGTGTTGGCTCCAAAGAAATGTTGGTTAGTCAAGTTAAATCTGCCCCCAAAGAATATTGGTACATGTTGGCATGGTTTCAGTTTCAATCCAAGATGTATGATATATGTCCTAATTTAAATAGCATAGTCTTATCAGAAAATTTTCTTTCTAACGTTAAATGTGATATACAGTTTTGTGGCATTCTGAAATGTAAGTAATGCCTTTAGAAAATAATTCTCCATTATGTCTCAGCCAATTATTAACTGCGGTTTCAGATTCAGCTGGGGACTTTAGTGTTAATTATTTGTTCACCTGCGAAGAAAAATCTTCCCTCCTTACACTTACAAGAGGCTCTGAGATCCCATCTCTCCAACCCCTCTGTTTTGCAGATAAGAGAACATGATGTCTCCTGCCACCCCATCCAGGGCTCTTTAAACTACTCCCTATGATTTCCCCTCATTCTTTCAATAAGAGTTGATCAATATCTTCCACATAATTGGCATGTGTTAGAAGCAAAGGATGAGGGAGGCAGATACAAAAGTTGTGAGCCAGCAAAATGATAAATACCCTCTGACATAAAATGCCAAAAAGAAAGAATAACTTGCTTTCGTATTTACACAGATTTCTGCAAACTGTGTTTGCTTTAAGTGGCAGTGTGCCTATATTTTATATAAATAAGACAGTTAATAGAAAGGCAAGCCCCTTAAACCATAATGGAACACATTAAACTGTAAATGGACACGAAACAAATAGAAAAGTAGTTTGGCTTCTTCAACCATCTCAGTGTTACAAACAGAGTAAGGAAGAATTTAGGCTGAGCTATATGAAATTGGCATTTTTAACTTAAAATGGTAGAATATTAGTTGAATATTTCATTGACTCACGGGCTCAATGAGATGGAACATTCAGTAGTTAAAAATATCGCTCACCTGACACACTAAGCATATTGCAAACCAAAGTTTTCCTTTAGTTTCCCCAAAGTTATGTACAATTCCCCACATCCTAGTTTCTTTCTTTTGCAATAAAGTCATATCAGGCTGGATTTATGTTACTATGAAAAACCGTCTTGAAAAGGAATTATATTGAATAACACTTGTTTTTTAAGACTAAGAAAAACATACATCTTTACCTTCTGAACAAGGCTACACCAGCTATCAAAGTCTTTTTCTTCTTTGCAGAAAAATCCCTTGGGGGAAAGCAAAAGAAGACAACTTAGAACTGGTCAGGGGCACCCAGGCAGGCCCTTTGTATTGCAAGATGGAGCCGTTGGCCCGGAGTTGTGAAGTAGGATGTGGGCCACTTCCTTTGGATGTGTCCTCCCAGCAACAAGGAGGAAGAGTGTCTGAGCTTATCTCTCTTCTAGATCAGTGCCTCACTTGGACATACACATCTGCTCATTCATCTTCATATTTTCTCTCTCTCTCTGCCTCTTTCTCTTATTCTGTCCCTTTCCCTTTTACCCTGTCCCTTTCCCTCCCTGATCCTCTCCCTTCACACGGTGAGATATAGTAACTTGAAAACCAATCTCCAAAGCACAGGGTTACTTCCATTACATTCAGTGCACAAATATACCTACGTATAAAAAATGATCCATTAAAACCAGCAAACAAAAGCCAAATAGTACTTTTAGCTAGAGGCATTACTTAACAAGGTGGCTTTGACCTTAAGGAAATTATCTTTTAGAATAAAGAGGTGGTGGTGTGATGAATTGGGAGATTGGCATTGATATATATATATATACACTAATGTGTATAAAATGGATAACTAATGAGAACCCGCTGTATAAAAAATCAAATCAAATAAAATTCAAAAAAAAAAAAGTCAGGGACGTCCCTGGTGGTTAAAAAAAAAAAAAAAAGGAATAAAGAGAACCATCAGCCTCCTTCCCCATCCTCAGAACCATCCTACAGCACTAAAAGAATGGTCCAAAACAAGAGGAGGACTCTGTCAGCTCTCCATCACTGGCCCTCCAACAATCGGGTTAAACTGGTAGAGAGGATGCAGACAGACCTCAGAACAACTGGCTACTTCCCAGGCAGCTGTCCCTTCCATGTGTGGACGGCAGTCATATTTCCAGCGGGGGAAAGCCTGCAGCTTCCTGGATTGTGTGCCCAGAGGAATGGACATTGTCCACCCAGGAGGTCTTGCCTCCTTATCCCTCCTTCCCTATGTCTCACCTTATTCCCGGTGCCCGGATAGCAATATTTAGAGGGCAAGAAGGAAAAGGGGGAAAGATGGTAACACTGGTCGTGACTAACATTTCTAGAATGCTTACAACACGCCAGGCACTGTGCTATGTGCCTTACACATAGTGTACTCATACAGCCATGCAAGGAAGGAACTACCGTTTTGCCCACTGGAGAGATGAGAAGGCCGAAGCTCAGAAAAGTTAAGGGACTCCCCCTAAGTCCATGGCTGGTAAGCGGCTTCGATCCTAACTCGGCTTCAGGGCCCATTCCTTCCCCACTACACCACACGACACTACCTCTCATGGGGGTGGGGAGCGAACATTCTTTTGCCGCCCTACCTAACAACCTGGATAACTTCCAGGGAGCCAAACTGTGATAGGGCAGCATTGTGTCTCTTGGGCCACCCAACCTTCAGATACCCACCAATGCTACGGAAGGATCCAAGTTCAGGATGTTCATTCGCTGTGGAGGTTGCAGACAATGGAAAGTCTGGTCGTCAACCGTTCCGTTCTCCTCAGTGTCAACAAAGGTCTGGGTTGTGTGAGGGTCCAGGAAAATGAGCTCATCACCTGTTTTGAATGAGACATGCTTAACCTTCGAAGAACCACCGGCCCTGGCCACACTGCTGTCCTTGGGATGAGGCGCTCTGGTTGTCCTAACCCCTCCCTTGGTGACAATGAGAATGAGATGACAGAAAGCCTGAAGGAGGGTGACCATGCTTGAAGGAAGCCACCCACGCCCAAAGCCAATCATTCAATGCGAAGACTTGCCCTAGCATTTATATCTCCTCAAAGCCCAAGTCCAAAAGTGGAAAGGCACAGGTTTGGGGAAAGGGGGGAATGAGCGACCACAGATGACATGGCGGGCTCGGTGAGCAGCAGTAGCCATGAGTCCAGATGCCATCAGGGAGCTTCCTGACCCTTTCAACACTGGAAAGCCTCTTGCTCTAGACCATTGGTTCTTAGACCTATGGTCAAAGAGCACATCTGGGAAGGAAAAAGGCCTTGTCCTCCAAAGGAAATGGGAATGCTGACTCTGCCATGGGTGAGACACCAGGGAGCTGACTTCTGGTCTTGATTCGCTAGCAAGTTAGTCATTGTTAGCAAGTCAGTAATTCCTGTCAGAAAGCACTGCCTTGGTCACAGTAATATCAGTACACATACGCCTTGCTGGGAAAACTCACTTTGAGATTGGTCGACCGTTACAAATTGGAGAAAAATGCTGCTTCATTAAATTGAAAAAGTCTAGCCCAATAATGATCTGGGGGGAGTATGGGATAATAAAATCTCTACTTTTATCTAATGTTCAAAGGGTTGAGAGTCCCTCTAACGCTCATCAGCAGCACACCGAGTAGGCTGACGTACCTAAGGGGTCACCCCAACCTCGCTGTCCAGGCCTGAGAACCATCTGGGCCTCTGTGTTCTAGACTGGGTTAAGCAAGCAAAGAGAGAGATCTGCCTGAGGCAGGAGGATGGGGTGGGAAGGGACACCCCGAAGACACTCTCTGGAATGGCACCCAGGATTCTTCTGCGTACATCTAAGTGCTTCTGTTGGCAAAGAGTGTTTCTGATGTCTGATGCCAAGTTTAACTTATCTCTGTCGCAGACCTAGGACAAACCACTTCACTCTGTCTTAATTTTCTTGCTTTTAAACTGGGGTCACTGGGTCTGTTCCAGTTACCTCACAGGGTATTATCAGAATGAGAAGATCTCACCTCTGTGAACTGCTTAAAACACAATACAAACGCAAGGTAGTCATAGATGTACCTTGCTGAGACTCAAAAGGATTTTCCTACAAATATATGTTTAAGAGCATATGGAAATCAATGCCCCCATATGGCTTGCTTTAGGAAACTCAAGGTACATATTCCCCCAGACCACAGGCAGGTGAGACCAGTTATATCAAAAAAGCCTCAAGGCTCAATGAAGAGCAACATCCAGGATGTTTAGAGGAAAGCCTACCTAAGACCATAGAAAGGGAAGGGGAGAAGGAAGCTGTGCACGAGAAAATGCGACTCCAAAGCAGGATTAGGACCGAGCGTTCTGCCAGTTTTGAGTTAGGGTACTGGGAATAATAGCAGTGTCCTCTCTGACTCTGGCCCTTTCCCATGGGTGTGTGTGTGTGTGTGTGTGTGTGTGTGTGTGTGTGTGTGTAGTGGAGCTCTGTGGGCTGCCCTATTTCTGAGAGTGCTTAAAAGAGATACAGTAGATCAAAAAAGTCCTAGAGAGGGCTTGCCTGGTGGTGCAGTTGTTGAGAGTCCGCCTGCCGATGCAGGGGACACGGGTTCGTGCCCCGGTCCGGGAGGATCCCGCGTGCCGCGGAGCGGCTGGGCCCATGAGCCATGGCGGCTGAGCCTGCGCGTCCGGAGCCTGTGCTCCGCAACGGGAGAGGCCACAGCAGTGAGAGGCCCGCGTACCACAAAAAAAAAAAAAAAGTCCTAGAAATGATATGGGGACTAAATCAAGGTCTCTAATGAGGCCCAAGAAGAAGTGGCAGGCAGGTCCACCATCTGCAGACACTGGGCTCATGCGACGGATCTCCAGGTGGCACCCTCCACCAAAGCACAGGGGACAAACATTCTAAGCAGAAAAAAATCTCCCAGCCAGTCTCTCACCCTGGCCATAGTCCTGTGCACCAGGAGCTTCTCCCAGCTTCCCACCGGGCAAGAGGGCACTCGGGAAGCAATGTGGTGTGGTGGGCAGGGACGGCCAAATTGGGATCGAATCCTGGCTTTGCTACTTTTGAGCTCAGTAACCTTGAGTAAACAACCCCTCTAAGTCTTCCGCTAGGCATAAATGGAAATAATGATCTCTACCTCAGGTGTTGTGCTAACTCTATCAATCAATCTAAAGCTATACATCTCTACATAACTATCGATATTCATCTATATCTCTCTATACATGTATATATGTTTTAATATATAATTGTATATTATATAATATAAATTATATATTTATATATAACGTAGGAAACAATATATTATAATGACAAGTAATATAAATATATATATTTTTATACATGGAGAGAGAGAGAGAAAGAGGGGGAGAGAGATTGAGAGAGAACCCTCTGCAGAGTCCCTTGTTCAGAAAATGGCAGTTCTCATCTGTCCCCTCCCTTCAGACATTCTGCCAATCCAGACTCTCCCCACCTGAGCCTAATACAGTAAGGGGGTAAGTCAGAAAATGGGAGTTGAGGGGAGTTTGGAGCCTCAAGTGAAGGTTAAACCAAGGATTTATGGACATTAGTGGGCAAATGGGCACTATGTAAACCTCTGTCTTGGGAACTGAGGATTGCCCACACCTCTTTCAAAAGTAGTCCAACTCCACCAATGTCTCCCCGACCCAGTGGCCTCAGGAAACAGGAGGGCTATGCCAGCTTGGCAAATTCTGTCTGGGTAACTTGGGATAAAGGAGGCCAGGGTGCCCAGGATTCACTGAGATCCCTCCAAAATTATTTTCCAGTGTTTCCACCTTTTCCTCAAGCACGGACAATAGGAAATATATTTTTGCTACATTTTCTTTGACAGGAACCCAAAAGTTTAGAAACAGAGAACATCTAAATTTATAACACTCTAAATACTGGGGTTTGTACTTAGAAAAAGAAAAGCCTCCACTTTCCAAATGTTCCATCAAGCTGTAGTTCTTAGGATAGACCAGTAGATGGCAGCATTCGAGAGAGCCCCAGCAACTGTGGAGAAACCCTACCTTAAAGAGAGAAAGAGCGAGCAGAGGAAAGAGGCGCTGGGGTCAGGCTGGCTCTTTTTGCTGAGTGCTTTCCTGTGAGGGGACAACATGGTGAGCTGGGGGTCAGCCCTATCTTCCATAAAGGGAGCTTGAGACTGAAAGAGCTGACGCTCTTTTCCTGCTGGCACACAGCTAGCTAGCCAGTGGGAGACTGACCACACACAGGGCTGGGTCTGTTTCCACCCGCCCCACCTCCATGAAACCCCGAGGAGGAGATGAGTGGGGAGGTGACCAAGCCCATTTCACTCAGTCCTCTGCACGTGCCTCAGGCCATTCCCCACGCCTGCTCTGGCTCTCCCTTGCACTCTAAGCTCATAGCTTCCTCGAAGCCCACTCCTGCGAGAGGTGTCCCGTATCCCATTTCCCTCACCGCATCACTCCCTTACTCTGCAGCACTAAGCAGGTGTCTAGGCCCTTGGTACTCAAAGTGTGGCACCAGCAGCACCGGCACTACCTAGTTAGAAATGCAGGCTCTCAGGCTCCACCCCGGAACTGCTGAACCCACATTATAATAGGCTCTCAAGGTGATTCATGTGCACATTAAAGTTTGAGAAGCACCGGGCTAGCTCCCGTCGTGTGCCAAGGGCCTTAAATGTCTCTGGTCACAGCTAGTGAGTGGCTGGGTTTCCAGAGGCATCTACTGAGGCAGGTAATGCCGGGCTGCTCATCAGGATCTACATTAGGAGGTTAGTCGTTTTAAGGCTTAGCCTCCAGTATCAGGAAAGGGATACCTCTGTCTTCGCCTCCTCTTATTCTCACCAGAGTCAGGGCTCTGAACAATAAGCTAGCAACCCAAGCTGCATGAGCCTAGGAAGCCAGAGGACGGCTCCTAGCCTGAACGCCCGAGCCCCAGTAAGAGGGGTATCGGCAAGGCCAGGGGAGTGAAGCCCTGCCACCCTGGGCGCCACAGGAAAGAGAGACAGGTGCTGAAGCAATGCTATGACCTTGGGGCCGTCCAGTGGGAAAGCAGCCACGGAACCATCTTGTCAAGAGGCAATGAAGCAGAGGCACTGAAGGGGGATCTGCTCTCTGTCAGGCACAGGTAAACGTTACTCTCCAGGCCAGAGACAAGATGAGCTGCCCAGAGGCCACAGCATCTCCAGGCTAGGTGAGGGCCCCCTAAAACTGGAATTGCCTGGTCTCCCGTGCAGACCTTCTGCCCACCCTCCCCTAGCCCATGATGACTTACTTGTGATTCCTCTTTTCTTACCTAAGAATCCTATGAAATAATAGGCGTTATTTGGTTTTCCTCCTAATGCCCCTAAAGACTGTGGCATCTTAAAACACTCCTGGAGGGAAAGAGAACGCAAGATTCTCAGCTCATGTGTGGACTGCTGCTCACGGATCTCCGTGCTCACATGGCGGTGGGATGGGCGGGCAGCAAGCGGCTTGGGGAAAGGTGCGACTTACTTTGAAGGCGTCGACATAGACAGGATTGATTTGGTTTATGCCCAGGCGGAGGGGCACAATGAGCAGCAAGGGTTTCCAGGCTGGAGAGCAGGCAGAGGGGCCCTTACTCTGGGTCGAAGCATTCAGAGACTCAGGGGGGCTCTCGGCAGCTGTTTCAGCACTCAAGGGGAGGGTGTGGCACATTTTTTCTAGAAACAGAAGACAAGAGAGCTGGGTAAATAAGGGGCATCCAGCCCTAGGAGATGTGCCAAGGGCAAAACCAAAGGAGACCTCACATGACAGCCGCTGCCTGGAAGGCCCTTCCCCCGGCCACCGGGGCCCTGCTGCCCGACCTCCTACAGGAAGCCCAGGCCACTCCTCCAGCCCTTACTTCTCCTCCTTCTGGCAACTGAACACTCACTTACCTCTTGTCAGATATTATGGGCTCACTGGGAGAATCTCATTTCTCAACCAGACTGCAAGGGCCTTGGAAACAGGGACTGTATCTGTTGGTCCCTCTAACCCCGTGGCAGGGAGCACAGGGGGGCTGCCACAGAAGACCTGTCAGTGGTTTAACTGATTACCTGCACTTGGGGAGTCCTGCAGGGAAAGGGTCTGGTGCCTCACTGAGGGGCAGCAGAGATCCTCTAATTGTTTTCTCCCTTTCAGAAAGCTGAAAGGGAAGAGAAGAAGGGGCACAGGGAATGATTAACCGGAGCCCGGTGCTCCCCTGTCCTGCTAGATGGGCAGGCCAGAGGGTCGTGGGGCGGGGGAATGGGGGTGTGTATGTATCTTCTTTCTCTTTTTCTCCCTCGCTTTCTGTCTTTCTCTCCCACCACGCCCCACACACATTCTGAATGGTGAGGAAGAACCGCATCACCCAGCCACCCGAGAATGTAAACTGGCCCGGGACTCACTGATATCTTCAATAACCACGGTGTTATCCATTGAAACATAAACAGCCAAGGAATTCCATTCATCAAATAAAGCAAGTTTTCTGCAAAGCAACATACAATGAAGTCACAATTGGGGAAGATGGACATCTCGGCAGGAAGCAGTACGACCTATGTATGCCCAGCGTTCCTGAAGTTACTGAACACTGAGCCACAGAGAAGTTGGGATTCAGGTCAGGTCTGGCTCCCTTGACTGAGCTCTGGAACATTCTATGTCCAGGGACCTTGAGAATGCCAGAGGCACTGTTTCCGCACCTCAAACATAAGGCCTGCTTTACAAAATGCAAAAGGCTGCCTTGCTAAATAATGTTACTCCTACTGGGCGAGAGAGAGAGGTTACCAGTGCATCTTCTCCCAAGAGATTTTGTTTTCTTTTCTTAAATAAGAGACATTCTGACTTACTCCTTCTTTCAAAAAAAGAAAACTGTTATTAATATACACATATATATATTTGTTTAGGAGCATACATAATACAAACAATAAGTTCTAGGGAAATCCAGGGAGGGGGGGAGAGAGAGAGAGAGAGGTGATCTCTTCTGTCCCTTCCCACATGCGGTAAGGATGCTGTCCCAGGAGACTTGGGCCGCAGATGGCTTCAGTGCCGGGCCTTGCTGGTCAACAACTGAAGACAGAGCATGCTGAAATGCATGACTTCAGAGGAGACTAGAAAGCAAACCCCTTTAAAAGAGAGATTATCTGATGTCTGAGTAAAGTACCTTGTCTATCTCTCCCTTATTTCTTTCTCCTCTTGCCAGTATGAAGAAGACATGTTTACCCTGGCTACTCTGGAATTCTGCAGTAAAGCCCAGTCTCAATAGCTGACAAAACAAAACAAAACAAAACAAAACAAAAGACACATTCTCTCCCAAACCAAAGGAACTCCCAAGAAGAGGTTAATTACCATTATATTTTAATTTCATTTAATGTAGTATCTTTCCCCCAAAATAATAATGATGACATCATCATCATCTACTGTTGTTAATAACAATCACGATGACTCAGAACCCACTTAAGTTCTTTAAAAATGTATGTTTCCATTTGCTCGTTGTGGGAAGCTCAAAATTTAGAAGAAAGAAGCAAATTCTGAGGGATGTCATTTATAAACCAACCATATCAAGCTAGGTTTTGGGCTCGGCACAGCCATTCTAATCTTCTACACTTTCTGTCCTGGGTTCCTACAGTGGTTCCCGAAATACCACCAGATCCTCACTCAGCAGATCAACAACACCCCAAAAACCACTACGGACCAAGGTAAGAAAGTGGTCTCAGAGAGGCTGCACTGTTAGCAGAGTAATGCAAAGATACAGGTTTCACTTGGGTCCCCAGGAAGTCCAGACTACTCCCCTCAAAAGCACATTTACAAAGCATTCCAGTTCATTGAAGGTTGGCTAATAATTGAAACAGTGCCCCATCTGTATTTTGCATGGAGCAGGTCCCATCATCACACGCCAGAGAGCCAGGAATTGAAGTAGCTACCAAAGGAGGCTAGACGGTTTCAATTTTCTGATGCCTAAATCCAGCCCCAGATTCTATCTGCCATTTTCATTCATTCATTCATCAAGTATTTATTGAGCACTTACATGTGCCAGGCAGTTTCATGTGCTAATATTACAGGAGTGAACGAGGCAAATACAATCTCTGCCCTCATGGAGTTCCCATTTGGTGACAGGTTGTCAGAAAGGAGAGTGACAATAGGTGAGGTGGCCTGCAGCTGTAGGTGCTGATGCCACTCACCCCATTCATTTCCAAAGCATTGGTCCTGGCCTCTCCATGTCGCCTCTTGCTGTGGGAGGTGAATTCTGAGACTTAACAGGACAATTGCGAAAGTACCATGCTGGGGTACCTTGAGTCTCCTAAGAGATGACAAACTGATTCTAAGACTCTCTTGAGGTTTGTCTCCTCTAATAGGTGGTGAGGTCCTTGAAGCAAGAACTACACCTAGTTTATTTCTGTGCACTCAGTACTTAGGGCAACAGAGGCACCCAGTAAATGTTGAATGAATCAGTGAAGAATTTTTTTTTATATACCATACAGGGTGGGAGTCTGTGTCTTGCCTAGGCTGGCTCAGGCTTCCCCACTTAGTGCAAACCCTTTGGCTTCAAAGTGACCCTCAGGCTGACGGCTGAGCACATGAGCACCAATCTACAAGTGGGATACAGAATGAGTCCTGAGGGGCCTCCCCATAGACTGATACCAATGACTATAACTGTGATTTACCAAGACAGTTGCCCACACACATTATACATTTCAAAGAACTATCTGAGCAAAATGGTACAGATGTTTGGCGGCTTAGTGGGATGGCAGGAACAGCTGGGTTGATGGGATGTTGAGTTGGTGGAGGGAGGCATAGGAGATGGTAGCATAAGGCGCATGACAGACTCTTTTACTTACTTTAACACCTGTGCAACTGTATTTGGTCCAAACCATTCGCCAATTGATTTCCCTTCTCCTACACCCATCTGTGCTGTTTTTATGTGGAAAAATAATAAACAGGTTAGCAAACCACCAACTCCTAATTTTTTGCATAAATAAGTAGATGGGATGACTTAGTAGAGCCACATATAAAGCAGGGAACAAGAAAAGCAAGTACAGCAATGTAAGCTGAATTTCACATACAGTGTTCCTTTCCTCTTAATTGAACTACAGAACAGAGAGACAGCCTTTAAACTACTCATGTGACCTTACCCATTTGATGGATAGAGTAGCAACAGTCTTTTCTATCTAGGAAGCACTGTAGGATTCGTTGGTATTCTTTGGGTTGTTCTTTCTGTCTCTCCCAGTTCCAGTCTTTTTAGGAAAAAGAAAAAATGAGTTAAAATCATTTTTATAACTGCTTGTTATCTCTGCACTCTTACTGGGACTACGAGGTTAGAAGGAAAACAAAAGAGTTACATGTAGAAGGTGGGAGCGATCAAGTCAGAACATTCCTAAGGATCTTTAATGTTGATGACCAAGACATCTGGAAACTGATTTCTTTCAAAGACTCACTGGGTATAAAGTAAAAGCAAAACAAGAAGTTGACCAAGGAATTGACTTAGCCCACGAGCTTGAGTTGGATAAATATTACATGAAGACAGTGTCACAAGGCCTTTCTGGTCAGCTACTCAGTGAACAGGAGGTCACCACAAAACCTGGCAGTATATCCGTGTCTCACCCAGACGCTGTTATGTCTCATGTCCACACAGACAGCAATGGCTTTGGTTCGTATATTTTGGCAGCATTGCCCACAGAGTCTCACGGGGGGAAGTGCTCTTCTGACACACACCTATTCCCAGGGGAATACACACAATTTGCAACTAAGGAAGCTTTTTTTTTTAAATGCATGCTGCCATTTTTACACAACCTTTTAAAAAGGCCACGATGAGTTTTGGAAAAACAAATACCTTTGTTATCAGGTGTTCCAGGTTTCCTTATGACCAAAACTAAAATAAGTACATCTGTGGGGATCCCATCTGTGCCTCAGGCACAGCCCCCCAAATCCGATAGGGGCTGCTTATCGCTTACTGAGGACAACTGCAAAAACTCTCGTCGTCACTGCTGTGGACAGGACGCACTATTCCCATTCCCTCAGCTCTAGGAACTCTGTCTAATGGGACAGATTTCTGAGACTTAGTTTCCTTCCAAGACAGAAGTTTCTCTCCTGAGGTTTTAGAGAGCATTTGAATTCACAACTGAAATCTACTTGAAGCCAAAGGCCACTATCTCCAGAGTCTTTAGTTCTCTTCGCTTCTAGTATTTCTGAAACCAAAGTTTTAAACTTCGCATCCAGCAGTCTTCAAAGGGTGAAGAACACCCAACTGTTTTTCATCAGCTACCAAACTGTCCAAGTCTGGGGGAAACCCTGATTAGCTGGCTTCTAAGTACCACTAAATATTTACTGATGACAGTGATAAGTGAACACCCCACCTCAACTGTAAAATAACCGAATAGGAAACACTCCAAAATACTTCTTTATAAAATTACATCTTCTCATTCATCTTAGCTACAAGATCTATTTACACATTCTTCCTGCTACTTGCTTTTATATTAAGACAATTGAGATTGCTGACTGTGGGTTTTTTCCCCCAGTTTGCTTTCCACAAAATTCACTTCCAGAAGAATCATCTTGAAGTGTTTCATAAATGAGAAAGTTAAACAGTAAGAACAATCTGCTCCAAGAAGTATGTGTACAGTAGAGAAATCACTGGACAAGGAGACAGAAGACCTGCATTCTATTCCCAAATCGATGCCTTCTTGCTGTTTGACCCAGGGCAAGTCACCTTACTTCCTGAGCCTCAGTTTCCTCATCTGTAAAACAGAAATTATGATACTACCCAGGAAACACAGGCACAGGACATCCTAGACCCTGAAAAGAAGGCACGAAGCCCTAAACTCTCCCCAGCCTCTTCCCCAATCTTCTCTGGGAACCACAGGAAGATGTGTGAGGTTGCGTAGTCCCGGACAGGGAGCGACGTTTTTGTACCTCTGAATCTCAAGGAGCAAAAGCCAATGAGTTCAGCAGCCCAATCTCATCCAAGGTGTTCTTTCACTCCCTCATCCCCAAGGCAAACCAGACTTTCACCCAAGTGCCTGAACTGGCATCTACCCAAGGTCAGCCTACAGATGCCGACAGGGAAGCACACGCATGTCTTAAGAAAGCAAGACTCGAGAGTTCCAGCAGTGATTACTGGAAGGTTCTTAATGAAGCAGCCTCCTGAGGAAGCTGATTTAAGGATTTCTTCATCATCGAATGGACATCATCAGTGAACCCAAACCAAAATATCTCCCTCATTAGGCACTTCCTTTAGGTCACTGACATCCTTCACTAGGCAGATATTTTAAATGAGGTCAAAAAACAGACTTACCACCACACCCTTCTTCCTGCTCCCTTTGTTATCTGACCTGTTTAAGGACTCATGCGAACAATAGTGAAGATGGAAACTCTAAATGATACACCTGCCTCAGCATTCATCTGCCCCAGGAAAATATGTCTCCAGCTTGGTGAGTCACAAGGAAATGCCGGCTGTTTTCTTCTCACGAGAGGTTTTGTCAACTTGTCAGCCCCACTACTTGGACTTGCAGAGAGCACTTCAGGACCTGCAGCTCTGTTCCCTCGGCACCAGTGCTAAACTACCAGCAGCAAGTGCGACTGCAGAGGTCTCCGAGGCAGTTTCCAGAACAAATTGAACTCACCCCTGCCCAAGTGTCTGCAGATAAGGGCTTGAGCCAGCATCATCTGTCCACAGCGTAGCATACATCCCCAGCCGGCGTCTGACGAAGGGCCCGTTCCCCCTGTTGGCAAAATGGATGGGAATGAATATGAGATCCTTGAACTGCCCTTTCCCGAAACATCAGCATATTTGGGAATCATACAAGACAGACAGGCACACATACTCGGAATAGAGAGGCAAGAGATATAGTCAGACATCAAACAGGGTCTGTTACAGGGTGGAACTTGCAAAGATAATGCTGAGTTAACCAAAACAGGTTCTATGGCCAAAGGAAAACAAACAAATGAACAAAACCTGCCCCTTATGTTTTCTGCCTAGAGACATCCAGGTATGTGTACAGTTTTGGTATATGACTAACATGTATGACTACCAACACTTAGTCCATGCCATGTCATCATCTGCTTGACCGAACCTGACTTTTCACAACTCACTTCTCGGGGAGGGCAATCTTACCTTAGTTAAGGAATAAATGCTACCAAACTTGATTATCAAAATGGTCAAGGAAATCTGGAAGGCTCTTGACTGTTCTAAATATACATTATGAAGGTCTGAACAGTAAGAGGGAGAATGTGAAATAGAGGAAAGAGTCCTAGATTAGGCATCAGAAGACCAGTCTCATCTGTAGACTGGGGATAATAGCACATGCCTTGCCTACTATTAGTGGATATTGTAAGAATTAAAAGAGAGAGTCTAAAAGTGTTCTACAACCCACTCAGGACGATGTAAATATTTGGTGTTATGAGTATGGTCATAATTAAAAATACCACTAATAAATCAGAAATGTACTACCTTTTTAAAAGGCACAAAGCCAGTTAATAAGGCAACGGGTTCCATTTTAAGAACACTTGATGTAACAAAAATCCCATAAACGTGGCCAGGGTGAGCTCAGTATCCTTTTTCAAGGTACCAGTGAAATGAGATAACTTGGATGGTGGAAGAGACATTCTGCTTTCATTGCTTCATTTCCCAACATGGAAGTGGAAAAGTATGCTGTAAGCATGGTCTCACAAGACTAACTGTAAAGGGGGTCATCAACCACGTAAGACAAGTGGGCCAAGGTGGCCGCTCCTTTCCTTGTGTTGTGGGGACTGAAGGAGAGTTGCTACAGCAAGATGGGGAAGGTTGAGCCAATTTGTGAGCTGGAAGGGGAGTCCTTTGGCTCTTGCTAATGGTGGGATTATGGGCCAGATTAGTATGGAAAAGATGCAAGGAAGCCCACATAAAAAAAAAGATCATCTCTTCCAAAACATTGTCAGAGTTGAACTGCAAATGTTTTCAAATCTTGCAAAGATCTCTTCACCCAGAAAAAAGTTTAACAGTTTAGAATCACTGGGTACTAAAGATTGTTCTTTTGCGTATTTTGCTCAGGTACTTCCTGTGGAGAGCAAAAAAAAGAAAAAAAAATGTCTGTGTGAACTTCACTCTTTGCACTTATCAGAAAGGTTTATTTCACTCCAGTTACTAGGTCCAGTCCTGGACCAAAATTAGTCAGACAGGTTTCCTCTTAGAATAGCTTCCACCATTTGAGTTTGGTGATCCTTTCCTACAGTACCACGAGACTAGGAAGAGGTCACCCTACTTGCAAACATTTCACAAATTTTCTCTGGAGGGATCCTATTCACTTAGCTCATTGAACTGTCCTTTTTTCTAGACAGCAGCTGGTACTCTTAACTGACTAGAATTAGTTCCAAGCAAGTCCATTATAATTCATCTCCCAGTGGCAAGATGTTTTCATCTCACAGGGAAAAAAAAAGCAAAGGAATTATTTTCTTTCCTTCAAGGTACAGCCAACTTTAATAATCAAATATCTCCACAAAGCAGTGGATTATAATTTAATAGATACTGTCCAAATTAAAAGCTTGACTTTTGCCTTGCTCTTAGAATTAAAACAAGTAACACTTCTAAGTGCCTGAACACTTGGAGGTGGTTGGGCTCAAAAGTATACTGGCATTACACATTAACACCATGGAACCATACACGATGAGGCACGTCGGCAATGAGATTTCTGGATGAAGCATAAGACTTAACTACTCCGCCACATTAAATTCTTCGCCATAGTGAGCTGTTAGTTCTGAGGTTTCCATGATGTCACTGATAACCTCAGGAAAGCTATCTACAAAGAAGAAAGCACAGTATAATAAATGATATACCTACCAATCGGTGAAAATTTCCTTCTGTATGTAAACCACAGACGAGCACTTATATCAGACAACAGCTTAGATTTTTCTGTAATTAAATGTGAAATTAAAATTAAATCACCGTATCCCATCTGAAGATATCTGCCTTTGATTTCTGAGCCAGCAGCAAACTCAATTTCAAATAACCAGACAATTCCATTGTCATGAGGCTAAGGGAAATTCATAGGCAACCCAAACTCATTTTAGCCAAATAATTTCAGCATTTCCTCCCACCTATGTATTTTTGTTTGTTTGTTTGTTTGTTTGCGGTATGCAGGCCTCTCACTGCTGTGGCCTCTCCCGTTGCGGAGCACAGGCTCTGGACGCACAGGCTCAGCAGCCACGGCTCACGGGACCAGCCGCTCCGCAGCACATGGGATCCTCCCGGACCGGGGCACGAACCCGTGTCCCCCGCATCGGCAGGCGGACTCTCAACCACTGTGCCACCAGGGAAGCCCCCACCTATGTTTTGATCAGAGCTACTGGCTAGTACAATGATGCTGAGTGGTTCCTGCCTCCTTCTCACTGAGAGCCAAAGCCCCAATAGGTACTTAACACTGGGGTCACATGACCAAAAGACAAGGACTAGGAAAAGCAAGGATCCTGGATAACCTGCTCACAAGGCAATCAGCCCCTGCCTGAATGATGACGGTTGGTTGGATCTCTTATCAGCATCCATTGTCTGTTATCTAAAACTAGGGATGGGTCGTGTGTGTGTGTGTGTGTGTGTGTGTGTGTGTGTATGTGGGGGGGGGTACACACAAATGTTTAACTATGAAGGAGATGTCCCTGCTAAGCAAATTAAGTGTATAAGAAATTTATCAATACTACCTACTGCAACTGGCGTTTTTAATCTAAATGGATGTATAACACCACAAATGCTTTTGTATATTTTTTTCCAAAGCATGCTTTCTTGTATTTCATGGCATAAATTTACTTCGATGGCCACAAATCTGGCATCCACATGTCATCTGTACTTAGATGTGGTTCTGTCTTTCTTAGTCTTCTCTCTCCCCCTTCTCAACAACACATCTATATTTGTATTCTATAGAGAACTTATAGCCATTGCACTTTAAAAGAAGAAAAGGAAGTTCAATTTTATCCAATAGTCTCTATTTTTTCTCCTGCCTTTCCTTTGAACAAATCAGAAAGTTGAGCTGTCTGGATTTTCCTTCCCCTTCATGTTGCCGGTGCCTAGCACATTATGGGAAGCAGACGTAAAATGGTTAAGAGCAAGACTTCTGGAGCCATATTCTGCCTGGGTTTGAACCCTGACTCTACTACTTACCAACTGTGTGGGCTTGTCACTTAACCTCTCTAAGCTTCAGTTTCCTCATCTGTAAAATGGGGAGAGTGATCGTACCTACTTCATAGACTTATGAGTATTCAACAAGATAACACTACATGGAAAGTAGTAGCTTACATGGTACAGTATGCAGTAAGCCTGAGGTAAATGTTAGCTGTTATTATATTCCCTCCTCTCAAATGCTCACGCCACTCACTCCTTCCTCTGATATTCTCTATGTCTTCCAGCTTGCCTATATGCTAGAAAGTCTGGGGAAAAGTTGTATAGACATTTTAATAATAATTTCACCTTGAAAGGCCTTTTCCAGCCTAACATTTGAAAATGGGCATATTTGAGGACATGGAAGCAACCTAAGTGTCCATTGACAGATGAAATGGACAAAGAAGATGTGGCACATATATACAATGGAATATTACTCAGCATAAAAAGAAACAAAATTGAGTTATTTGTAGCAAGGTGGATGGACCTAGAGACTGTCATACAGAGTGAAGTAAGTCAGAAAGAGAAAAACAAATACCATATGCTAACACATAATTATGGAATCTAAAAAAAAAATGGTTCTGAAGAACCTAGGGGCAGGACAGGAATAAAGACGCAGACATAGAGAATGTACTTGAGGACACGGGGAGGGGGAAGGGTAAGCTAGGACAAAGTGAGAGAGTGGCATGGACATATATACACTACCAAATGTAAAATAGATAGCTAGTGGGAAGCAGCCGCATAGCATAGGGAGATCAGCTTGGTGCTTTGTGACCACCTAGAGGGGTGGGATAGGGAGGGTGGGAGGGAGATGCAAGAGGGAGGAGATATGGGGATATATGTATATGTATAGCTGATTCACTTTGTTATAAAGCAGAAACTAACACACCATTGTAAAGCAATTATACTCCAATAAAGATGTTAAAAAAAAGAAAATGGGCATATATGGCAACTTGGGGATCCCTGTTGTCATGGAATGCTGAACTAGAAGAGATCATCTCCAGTCCCCCTCCAGTTAACTACTGGTGAAAGGAGTTAAGATGTGGAAAGAGAAAGTGAATTATCCAAGGTAGAAGAGCCTGAATACAAAAGGTCTCCTAATTGCTAGCACTAGGTGCTCTCTACTATTCAGGATTCTCCAATCAAAAGGATGAAGCCAGACTCAGATGGAGTTAAGAGATGCTAACTTCCTCTCCTGCCTTTTTTTTTTTAATTTTTTTAATTTTTTGGCCATGCCGTGTGGCACGTGGGATCCTAGTCCCCCAGCCGGGGATTGAACCCACGCCCCCTGCATTGGAAGCGCAGAGTCTTAACCACTGAGCTGCCAGGGAAGTCCCCCCTCCTGCCTTTTGATCAGCTTCTTCTGTCCCTCCCGCCATGCTAGGGCCTCCAAAGAGGATCTCTCCTCAGATACAAAAATCAGAGCTGCCTCTCTCCAAGTTCAGGCTTTATCTATGTGCTGGGTTGTTAGCAGTTTCAGGTGAAAAGGTCTTTCCCAATCTATAAGAGAGTAAGGGTAAAGAAGAAAAATCCAAGCCTCCTTTCCCTCTAGTTGCAGTGGGTAAAAAGTTCTATACAAAATCAGAATAAACGGAGACAGTGCTGCAGTCAGCAAAAGCTCTAAAACTATAAGACTTCTCAGTGTCTGATATTGTTGCTGACTTCTAAACAGCCATGGGCTGTTTAGAAGTCCCTTGGGTGGCAGTGTTTTTCATCTAGATAGAAAAGGACGTGAGAGGAATGAGAAGTATGTAGCCCAGTCATCAAAGACTAGATACTGGTTAGTGATACCAGGAGCAGGTCCATGTTTTTTGAAACCCGAGGCTTATAGAATCTGGGGGTTCTCCTTTAAGGAAAAGAACAAAAATACATGACTTTTTCAAATCGTACAAATACCAATGACCATGTGAACACGCTGCTAGGGCCTCTCAGGGCCTTAGAAGGGACCTTGCATGCAAGCAAGGGGCCTGAGGCTTAAAACTCCTCTGGTTGTCAGGTAAATCCGCCTAGGAGTAGCATTAACCCTTATCAACCCAAGGAGGAAAACAGGATAGGACCTTAACCCTGGGCACCCACCTCATTTGGGTTCTCACAGTCCAATGCTACCAAACCTTACCGGTTTTAAGAAGATGCTGTTTCCCCAAGATCCATACCAGCTCATCTGTATCTGGAAATTCTTCTAGGTAGTCAGCGAAAATAGTAATCTGGTTTTCATACTTGGATAAAACTGAAAGAAAAAGAAAGAAACTTAGGCAAAATTTAATACAGAGGGCTTGCTTCTTTGGTTTACTGATTATTACCTTTGTCCTGAAGGTAAAAGGTGGCTGGCTAGAATTTAATGGAAGCAAATCCTTTTCCTTGAGGAACAAAGACACTCACAAGGCCTGAAAATTCTTTAGTAGAGGAATTTCCTCTTGACCACCTATTTTGACCTTCCCTTTCTCATGGTCCCATGTGGCACCATCTCTGAATAATTTTTTGATCACAGCTATGTCAAACTTTTTTTTTCCAATGGGGCTTTCTTTGTAAATAGTCACTTTCCAGCTTCTCCTAGTGTGACTGTAGCAGGTGGCACAATAATACCTGCATACCTAAACCCTGTCCACATCACAGGGAATATTGTGAGGTTTCTAGCGGCCAGTGGCTTAGAAGGGGGTTATGATAAACCTGAAAGACTATACAACAGTGAAAACGTAATATTTTAGCTGGAAGACCAGATGTTTTAACAGTACTTTCATTTACCATTTTATTCACTTATAACTTCTGCAAAGAAGAATCTTGAAGCTGCCGATAAATATAACTTGTTCTTGGGATTCACAAGTGACTCTCTCTCAAGAGAAAGCAACTGAACAAAATACAATTAAATCTCATAAGTTCACAGGCCACAGTCTCAGAACTTATGGCCATGTAATGCGAGATATGTTAATATTCACTTTTGTACCACCTGCGGAGAAAGGGTCTGCTAAAAGAGTCGAGACTGATTTATGAAGGGGTTTTATTGCAAAAGTTCCCTTTAAGTAATTTTCTGAGAGAAAGAATATTGTAGGTAAATAAGTTTCCAAGCCAGCCCAGAAAAATCTATCTTAACCTGTAACCAGAAAAATCAAATTGCTAGTATATATCATAGTTTATGGTGTTATTTCAATGACAAATCATATTTCAAGTTCAAAGCTGAGACAACTCAACACACACCTTCTCTTCTCAGCTCTTGGAGGCTCCCAGCCCCTATGGGGAGGGGAGCTCAGACAGAGTAGGGGTCATTTTGTGCAGATACAAGTAGCTGCAGGGACTCTCCCAGACCAGTCCCTAAGAGCACCAGGGGAATAGTTTCCTATAAAAAATGGCATCGTGGGATGTGTTTAAGCTCACTTGAAAGGACAAATTGCTTTCTTTTGGCTTTGTTTTCTAAGGCATGCTGTTTTCATAGAAATAAATGTTCTTAAGTATAAATGAGTCTTATCTGATCATGAAAACAGGTTACGTGGTTGGAGGCTGATGTTATACTTTGTATAATTTGTATAAATTGAAGTTATAATTTGTTTGAAGTTAAAATTTTAGAAACACAGCTACCCAGGGATACTGCCTTTCTTGAAACACATTCCAGAAGTCCAATCTTTCAGGGATTTAGGTAGCCTTTCTCCTCAAGATGTTTTAATCATTAGGGTTACAGCCTTGGCAGTATTTCAAACCTAAAGAAGTTAGAAATGAGACAGCCATTTCATTCCCCAGTGAAAACTCATCACTGCCGAATCTGCCAGGGAGCTTGTGCCGTCTTAGCCTTTCTGCCACTGGCCTCAGCCCCTGGCCCATGCCCAGGAAACAGCAGGCTAAAAATGATCATCCAGGTCAGGCCATCCCCAGGAGGTGGTGGACTGAGGTGGCATAAATCACACTGTGTACCTCCCCACCCTACTCTACACCCCTCACAGGCGAGAGAAATCAGCTTAAGATGAACATCCAGTGTAGCATAGAAAAGAGAAAAAAGAAGTCAGGAAATAAGTAGCTTGCGAGGAGTGTGGGAAAGGGGCAACCTCTCTGGCATTCCCCTGGTAGGGATGAGGAAGGGTGGCACTGGATGAATGTACAGCATGTATGCATATAAGCCTTGGGTCTTTTTTTAGTACTGGCTGAAAAAAGAAACATTTTTCTATCGCCAACCCTGTCTCAGTGAGTCATTGCCCAGCTATCTGGTCAAATTAGTACAGCCCCTTAAAGCCTGTGAGAACTGCACTGCTTCATCTGAGATGGCTCTGACCAAAATGGTAGCCAAAGAATTTTCCTCTTGCTCTTCCACACCACCCCCCAAGGCCAGCAGAAAGGGCACTACAGTCTCTATTCTGCCTGATTCTCCTCTTAAAAAACAGACTCCCAGAATGCAGTGTGTCAGGCCATAGCCAGCCTGAATTGAAAGCTACATGGATGAAACAAATGAAAAGCCAGAACAGAAGATGAGATTAACAGAAGCAAAGGGCAGTAACACAGGGAGAGTATATAAATGGGAGTCCGGGGAGGAGAGAGGAATTGGTCTTCCACAAGAAGACCTCCAAGAGACGAAGAAGCCAGCTGGGATGTGGCTGGGGCGCAGAAGTGAAATGGCATTTCCAAACAAATCACTTCTCACTAACGGCAATCCTTTGGAAAAAAATTTTCGAAAACTACTTTTGTCTTGTCTTAAAATTAACAAACAAGACATCAGCCCCATATGAGTTCCTTGCCCTTTCAGCCTGTTTATAAAGACATAGAACTGTACAGGCAGAGCTGCAAATACTGCAGCTTGGTGGACCAAGAATTAGCTTCTACAAGGTCCGATAGACAATAGGCTTCACTCTGTTCCATTCTACTTTAATAATTATTGCACCGAAGTCTCTGCTGGGTTAGCTTCGTAGTCAACTAATAATTCATAAAAAGGTTTCCATAAACTCCTGGAACCAAAAAGTCTCCCAGTCTTGGCCAAGTGGCTCTGTGTACATGTTGGGGCATGCCTTCAACAGTCAGCCAGGCAGTTGATTAACTCTGCCTTAGTTTTCCCTTTCTGCTTGTACAGAGCTCGAGGATAGCCAGAGTGAGAGCTGAGGGCCTTCTCAGGTCTTTCCTGAGCATGCGCACAGCCTTGGGAATGAACATAGCCCTGAACATGCATGTGGTCCTCCCATATTCCCAGGAATATGCCTGAACTTTTCAAAGCCCCAGTGGATATATTATTCCTTAGCTTTACCTTTTAAACTTTTTGGTTATCTACTCCTCAAACAGCTGTGAAGTTAATCAATTGCCTCTAATAATTTTCCAAAAAAGCCCCGGCAGGGAAGGCTTTCTGTACCTCCAAGTCAGGACAAATAAATACAAGTCTTGTAAGTGGGGTCTTCCGGGAATTGTCAGACAGATCAAATAATGACAATTCTCTAGAAATGAGGCTTGACAGGAGCTCCAACTGTGTTCTGCGTCCTCCAGGGGCTACCAGGTTGCTGGCTTTCCCTATGGCTGCAGGCTGTGGATTCTCAAGGCTACTGCAGAGCTGGAGAGCAAAGGATGGGCATAGCGCAAGTGAAAACGCCACAAAGCTTACTATTCTTACCAAAATGCAGCCGTTTTTCATGAATAAATACTCCCCAGATTGGTGCAAGCCTTTGGTTAATTTCCAGAGTGCTGCAAAAGTTGATTCTGATCATTTTTGCCAATTCTTGTCATTTCTATTATGGGTAGAATTTTCAGAAGTCCTCATTCTGCCATTTTTGCTGATAACTTACTTTAATAATTTGCTTTCCAGGGAGCTTCCCTGGTGGCGCAGTGGTTGAGAGTCCACCTGCCGATGCAGGGGACACGGGTTCGTGCCCCGGTCCAGGAAGATACCACATGCCGCAGAGCGGCTAGGCCCGTGAGCCATGGCCGCTGAGCCTGCGCTCCGCGATGGGAGAGGCCACAACAGTGAGAGGCCCACGTACCGCAAATAAATAAATAAATAATTTGCTTTCCAGTGATTGACTATATTTCTAAGGATTATTTTGTAAAACTGCAAGTAAATGAAGAAAAAATCATTTTAAACAAGATTTTCTGATAGGGCTTAACAAAACTCGTACATCAAGGCTCCCAGATTCTGTGGGGTTTGTGCCCCACAAACAACACAATCACTCTAAAATGAAATCAAAAGGTCACAGAATCTCAGGGCCAGAAAAAGCCTGAGGCACCACAGCATATCTTCCTTGTAGATCACCCTATTCTAAAAGCACTCCAGGATACTGCTGCTTCCAAAACTGCCTTCTCAGCGATACATTTTTTGAATTTTTTAGAAAACTGAGGTATAGTTGATGTACAATATTATTTAAGTTTCAGGTGTACAACACAGTGATTCACAATTTTTAAAGGTTATATTCCATTTATAGTTATTATAAAATATTGGCTATGTTCCCTGTTTTGTATTATATGTACTTGTAGCTTATATTTTATACATAGTAGTTTGCGCCTCTTAATCCCCGACCCTTATCTTGCCCTTCCCTACTAGTAACCACTAGCTTGTTCTCTATATCTGTCAGTCCGTCTCCTTTTTGTTATATTCACTAGTTTAATACATACACATTTAACATACTGTCAGGTCACAGCTTCAAAAACATAAGAAAATGTTCACGTCAGACAGGTATGGTAAGGGCTGAATATACATTAATATACTCATTCCATAAATTTTTACAGAGTACCTACTATGTGCTAAGCACAGAGAATAAGACATCACTGAGATGTAGCCTCCATCCTCCAAAAGCTTTTAATCTAGTAGAGAGGATAGGTCTGGAAACAACTAACAACAATAAGTCCTATAAGAAAGGAAAGTGAGAGAGAAGAGATCAAGATGGTGGAGTAAGAAGACATGGAGCCCACCTCCCCCCACAAAAGCATAAAAAATACATCTACATGTGGAATAATTCTCACTAGAACTAACTGGAGGGACTTCCCTGGTGGTGCAGTGGTTAAGAATCCACTTGCCAAGGCAGGGGACATGGGTTCGAGCCCTGGTCTGGGAAGATCCCACATGCCATGGAGCAACTAAGCCCATGTGCCACAACTACTGAGCCTGCACTCTAGAGCCCGTGAGCCACAACTACTGAAGCCCACGTGCCACAACTACTGAAGCCTGTGCACCAAGAGCCCATGCTCTGCAACAAGAGAAGCCACCGCAATGAGAAGCCCATGAACCACAAGGAAGAGTAGCCCCCGCTCACGGCAACCAGAGAAAGCCCACGTGCAGCAACGAAGACCCAACGTAGACAAAAATTAAAAATTAATTAATTAATTAAAATAAAAAAGAAAAGAATCCATCTGCCAATGCAGAGGACACGGGTTCGAGCCCTGGTCCGGGAAGATCCCACATGCTGAGAAGCAACTAAGCCCCTGTGCCACGACTAATAAGCCTGCGCTCTAGAGCCCGAGAGCCACAACTACTGAAGCCCACGCCCCTAGAGCCCGTGCTCCACAAGAGAAGCCACCACAACGAGAAGCCCACGCACCACAACGAAAAGTAGCCCCCTCTTGCCGCAACTAGAGAAAGCCCCCATGCAGAAACAAAGACCCAACGCAGCCAAAAATAAATTAATTAATTAATTAATTTTAAAAAAAACCCTGGAAACTGGCAGAAGCACTCCTGTACAACCAAGATTGTAAGAACGATCCACACATAATCCAGTAGGAAGGGAAGAAAAGTGATCAGGTTGAGACCCGTGCCCCTGGGAGGGGAATCAGAGGAAAAGGGAGGTCGCATGGGTCGACACCCACCCTGGGGAGTGATCAGGTTGAGCCACAGACTGGGTGTCCCAGAGCTGGGGTTCTTTGTGGAGGAGACAAGGCCCCTCGGCTGGTTGGAGGACAGCTAGACAAACAAGACTGGACTCCACTTGTGAAGAGTGCATGCACGTTGGCTGTCCCCGAGGCAGGGCAGAGATCGATCTGCTCTGAGGCGGCTGGTTTTCCCACGACCAGCTAGCCATGCACCTCAGCCTGAAGAACCGAGCAATGCTTCCATCCCACTCATTCCATGCCACAGCACTCCAATTGGATCTGGGGTAGCCACGACCAGAGAAAAGACTTGACCATGGGATGCAGAGGTGACTGAGTCGTGGGGTGGAGCCTGGGTGGGGCGGCAGTGGCCATTGTTGACACTTCCTCAAGCAGCGTCCCAGAAGCCACCCAGATCTCTGATGGCAGCCACCCCACCACAGCTCACTCCCCCACCCCAATACACACAGAGTGACCACAAGGGCCCTGCCTGCCCTGAGGAGCAGTTCTACAACAGGGTGGGAGCAGCTGAGGCTGGGGACAGTGACCAGCTGTGAGAGACAATGGGGAACTGCCCCTAAGGCAGGGCAGAGAGAGGTCTGCCCTAGCAGCTGCTGGGTTTCCCGTGACTGCCTTGCCGTGCCCGCCAGCCCAAGCTCAGTGAATACTCTAGCCCCGCTCAACCCATGCCACAGCACTGACTGGATCTGGGGTGCCCATGACGAGGAAAAGACTCAACTATGGGACACAGAGGTGACCCAGTCCCAGAGTGGAGCTACTCTTAGCTCTTACTCAAGCAGTGCCTCAGAAGCCCCCCAGATCTCTGACAGTGGCTGCTGCACCACATCTAACCTCCCAATATACATGGAGAGTTCACACAGGCACCGTCTTTCCTGTAGGGCAGTTCCACAACAGGGCAGGGGTGGCAGAGGCTGTGAGGAACAAAGGGGATCTGCACCTGAGGCTATGTGGAGCCACAGACACCTATACAGGCAGTGCATTAGACCTTTGTCAGCGCATGGCCCCGCTTGCTTCAGCACTCTCCTCCTCTGGGGCAAAGGTCCTGGTGTGGGGAGAGGGAAAAATACACACTTAAAGGGAACAGAGTTAGCTCAGGCCCCACCCCCAAGAGGGTGGTGACAGCCACTGAGCAGAGAGGAAGTCCCACCTCACACCCACCTCCAGCTCTAGCCCTTATAGCTCCAGCCACACCAGCTACAAAGGTGATAGCTGCCAGCACACCCTGAGGAATGATGTGACTTGCATTCACATCAAATCCAGCTCTCCCACCAAAGGCATCTGGCATACACAGTCTGTATAGAGATGGTCCCACAGAAAAATACACCTTCAAGACTGCAATAGATAACTGTTTCACCTAAATCACAGACGTAAGAAAGTTAAGCAAAATGAAAAGGCAGAATAACTACTCTTAATTGAAAGAGCAAGAGAAAGCCCCTGAAAAATAAATAATGAAACAGAAATAAACAATTTACCACATAAAGAATTCAAAACATTGGTAATAAAAATGTTAACTGAATTAGGGAAAAGAATTGATCTAAACAGTGACCATTTCAACAAGGAACTAGAAAATATAAAAAAAACCCAATCAGAAATGAATAATTCAACAGCTGAAATAAAAAACACACTAGAAGGAATGAATAGCAGACAAAGTAATACAGAGGAACACATAAGTGATCTAGAAGACAGAATAATGGAAACCACACAATCAGAACAGCAGAAAGAAAAACAAATTTTTAAAAATTAAAGCAATTGAAGAGATCTCTGGGACACTAAGCATCCAAACATTTGCATTATGTGGGTTCCAGAAGGAGAAGAGAGAGAAAAGCAGACCAAAAATGTACTTGAAGAAATTATGCCTGAAAACTCCCCAAACCTGAAGAAGGAAACAGATATCCAGGTACAGGAATCACAGAGGGCCCCAAACAAGATGAACCCAAACAGACCCACACCAAGACATATCATAATTAAAATGGCAAAAGTTATAGATAAAGAGAGAATTCTAAAGGCAGCAAGAGGAAAACAAAGAGTCATATGCAAGGGAACCCCCATAAGGCTATCAGCTATTTCTTTGCAGAAACCTTGCAGGCCAGAAGGGAGTGACATAATATATTCAAAGTGCTGAAAGGGAAAAACCTGCAACCTAGGATACTCTACCCATCAAGATTATCATTTACAAGGAGAGATGAATAACTTCTCGGATATGCAAAAACTAAAAGAGTTCATCAATACTAAACCTACCGTAAAAGAAATCTGAAGGGTCTTCTCTAAATGAAAAAGAAGTAAGAATCTATAGGAAAGGGAAAATCCCACTAGGAAAGGCAAATATATAGTAAGGATTGAGAATCAAACACTTAAATAAGCCAGTATGTAGATTAAAAAACAAAAAATTGTAAAAGCAACTATAACTTCAGTAAACAGTAAAGGGATAAGATTGAAGATGTAAAATATGACATCAAAAAACACAAAATGGGGCTTCCCTGGTGGCGCAGTGGTTGAGGGTCCGCCTGCCGATGCAGGGGACACAGGTTCGTGCCCTGGTCTGGGAGGATCCCACATGCTGCGGAGCGGCTGGGCCCATGAGCCATGCCCACTGGGCCTGCGTGTCCGGAGCCTGTGCTCCACAGTGGGAGAGGCCACAGCAGTGAGAGGCCTGCGTACCGCAAAAAAAAAAAAAAAAAAAAATGTAGGGCAGGGAAGTAAAAAATGTAGATCTTTTGGAATGTGTTTGAACTTAAATGACTACTACTTTAAAACAAGTAGATATAATTATAGGTCAGCATATATGAACCTCATGGTAACTACAAATCAAAAACCTACAATAAATACACAAAAACTAAAAAGAAAGGAACACACGCACACTGCTAAAGAAAATCCTCAAACCACAAGGGAAGAAGCAAAAAGAAGAAATGAAAAGAGAATAACTACAAAAACAAGTGGAAAACAAGTAATAAAATAGCAATAAGTACATACTTATCAATAATTACTTTAAATGTCAATGGACTACATGCTCTGATCAAAAGACATAGGGTGGCTGATTAGATAAAAAGCAAGACCCTTCAATATGCTGCCTACAGAAGACTCACTTCAGGGATAAAGACACATAGAATAAAAGTGAGGGGATGGAAAAAGATGTTTCATGCAAACAGAAAGAAAGCGGGGGTAGCAATACTCATATCAGACAAAATAGACTTTAAAACAAAAGCTATAACAAAAGACAAAGAAGCATATTATATAATAATAATAAAGGGATCAATACAAGAAGAGGATATTACATTTGTTAACATATATGTACCCAATACAGGAGCACCTAAATATATAAAGCAAAGACTAACAAACATAAAAGGAGATATTGACAATAATAAATAATAGTAGGGGACTTTACCACCTCACATCAATGGACAGATCATCCAGGCAGAAAATCAATAAGGCAACAGTGGTCTTAAATGACAAAATAGTCCAGTTGGACTTAATATATATCTACAGGACATTACAATGAAAAACAGCAATACACATTCTTTTCAAGTGCACACAGAATGTTCTCCAGGATAGATCACATGCTAGGCCTCAAAACAAGTCTCAACAAACTTAAGAGGATAGAAATTATATCAAGCATTTTTTCTGACCACAACAGTATGAAACTAGAAATCAATGACAGGAAGAAAAATGGGGAAATCACAAACACATGGAAACTAAATGACATGCTACTAAAAACCCAACAGGTCAATGAAGAAATCAAAGAGGAGATCAGAAAATACCTTGAGGCAAAGGAAAATGGAAAAACAACATTCCAAAATCTATGGGATGTAGCAGAAGCAGTTCAAAGAAGGAAGTTTATAGCAATACAGGCCTTCCTCAAGAAACAAGAAAAATCTCAAATAAACAACCGATCATGCCACCTAAAGGAATTAGAAAAAGAACAAACAGTACAGCAGAAACTAACACACCATTGTAAAGCAATTATACTCCAATAAAGATGTTAAAAAAAAGAACAAAGCCCAAAGTCAGCAGAATGAAGGAAATAATAAAGATCAGAGAGGAAATAAATAAAATAGAGATAAAAAACAATAGAAAAGATCTATGAAACCAAGAACTGTTTTTTTGAAAATATAAACAAAATTGATCAACCTTTAGCCAGGCTCACCAAGAAGAGAGAGGACCCAAATAAATATGAAATGAAAAGAGGAGAAATGACATCCATACCACAGAGATACAAAAAATCATAAGAGAATACTATGAATAGTTATATGCCAACAAATTGACAACCTAGAATAAATGGACCAATTTCAAAAAACATACAACCTGCTAAGACTGAATCAAGAAGAAACAGACAATTTGAATCCACTGATCACTAGTAGCGAAATTGAATTTGTAATTAAAAAAAAAAAAACCACTCCCAGCAAACAAAACTGCAAGACTGGATGGCTTCACGGGGAAATTCTACCAAGCATATAAAGAAGAACTGACACCTCTCCTTCTCAAGCTATTCTGAAAAATTAAGAGGATGGAACACTCCCAAATTCTTTCTACAATGCCACGATTACTCCAATACCAAAACCACAAAAAGATGCTACAAGAAAAGAAAATTACAGGCCCGTATCTTTGATGAATGTACATGCAAAAATCCTCAACAAACTATTAGCAAACTGAATCCAACAATATATAAAAAGGATCATATACCATAATCAAGTTGGATTTATTCAAGTTGGATTTATTCCAGGGACACAAAGATGGTTCAAATTTGCAAATCAATCAATGAGATACACCATATTAACAACAGGAAGGACAAAAATCACGATTATCTCAATAGATGCAGAAAAAGCATTTGACAGAGTTCAATATCCATTCATGATAAAAACTCTCATCAAATTAGGTATAGCAGGAACATATCTCAATGCAATAAAGGCCATTTATGACAAACCCACAGCTAACATCATATTCAACAGTAAAAAGCTAAAAGCCTTTTCTCTAAATTCAGGAACAAGACAAGAATGCCCATTCTCTCCACTATTTAACATAGTACTGGAAGTCCTAGCCACAGCAATCAGACAAGGAAAAGAAATAAAAGTATCCAAATTGGATGGAAAGAAGTAAAACTGTCACTATTTGCAGATGACATGCTACTTTATACAGAAAACCCTAAAGTCTCCACCCCAAAACTATTAGAACTAATAAATGAATTTGGCAAAGTTGCAGGATACAAGATTAATACATAGAAATCTGTTGCTTTTCTGTACACTAATAATGAACTATCAGAAAGAGAAAGTAAGAAAAAAAAACCTCCCTTTAAAATTGCATTAAAAAGAATAAATTATCTACAAATAAACTTAACCAAGGAGGTGAAAGACCTATACTCTGAAAGCTATAAAGCATTCTGAATGAAACTGAAGATGATACAAAGAAATGGAAAGATACACTGTGCTCTTGGATTGGAAGAATTAATATTTGTTAAAATGGCCATCCTACCCAAAGCAATCTATAGGTTTAATGCAATTCCTATCAAAATACCCATGACATTTTTTTTCACAGAACTGGAACAAATAAAATTCATATGGAACCACAAAAGACCATGACTTGCCAAAGCAATCTTGAGAAAAATGAACAAATCTGGAGGTATCATACTCCCTGACTTCATAATTATACTACAAAGCTATGGCAATCAAAACAGTATGGTACTGGCACAAAAACCAACATATAGATAAACAGAATAGAATAGAGAGTTCAGAAATAAACCCACGCACCTATGGTCAATTAATCTACACCAAAGAAGGCAAGAATATACAATGGAGAAAAGACAGTCTCTTCGATAAGTGGTGCTGGGAAAACTGGATGGCTATATGTAAAACAATGAGATTAGAACATTTCCTCACATCACATACAAAAATAAACTCAAAATGGATTAAAGATCTAAATGTAAGACCTGAAACCATAAAACTCCTAGAAGAGCTCATAGGTAGAACACTCTTTGACATAAATTTTAGCAATATTTTTACGGGTCTGTCTCCTAAGGCAAAAGAAATAAAAGCAAAAATAGACAAATGGAACCTAATTAAACTTAAATGCTTTTGTACAGCAAAGTAAATCATCCACAAAATGAAAAGATAAACTACGAATGGGAGAAAGTATTTGCCAATGATATGACCAACAAGGGGTTGATATCCAAAATATACAAAGAGCTCATATAACTCAATATCAAAAAAACAAACAACCCAACTAAAAAATGAGCAGAAGACCTGAATAGACATTTTTCCAAAGAAGACATACAGATGACTAACAGGCACATGAAAAGATGCTCAACATCACTAGTTATCAGAGAAATGCAAATCAAAGCAACAAGGAGATATGACTCCATACCTGAATGGCTATCATCAAAAAGCCTACAAATAATAAATGTTGGAGAGGATGTGAAGAAAAGGGAACCCTTGTATACTGTTGGTGGGAATGTAAATTGATGCAGCCTCTATGAAGAACAGTATGAAGGTTCCTCAATAAATTAAAAATAGAACTACCATATGATCCAGCAATTCTACTCCTGGGTATACACCTGGAAAAAACGAAAACACTAATTCAAAAAGATACATACACCCCAATGTTCATAGCAACACTGTTTACAATAGCCAAGATATGGAAGCAACCCAAGTGCCCATCAACAGATGAATGGATAAAGAAGATGTGGTATATATATACAATGGAATATTACTCAGTCATAAAAAAGAATGAAATACTGCCATTTCCAGCAACATGGATGGACCTAGAGAATATTACCCTTAGTGAAATAAATTAGACAAATACAAATACTGTATGATATCACTTATATGTGGAATATAAAAAAATACAAGCAAATATATATGTAAAACAGAAACAGACTTACAGATATAGAAAACAGATTAATGGTTACCAAAGGGGAAAGGGAAGGGGGGAAGAGCAAATTAGGGGTATGGGATTAAGAGATAAAAGCTATTATGTATAAGATAGATAAGCAACAAGGATATACTGTATAACACAGGGAATTATAGCTATTGTCTTGTAATAACTTTTAACAGAGTATAATATGTAAAAGTACTGAATCACAATGCTGTACACCTGAAACTAATATTGTAAATCGACTATACTTCAATCTAAAAAAAAGAAAGGAAGGTGATGTGGAAGGCAACAAATGATTAATCTGGGAATGAATGGATCTTCAACAACCTTGAAAAGGTGGCATCAGAGCTGAACCTTAATGGAAATAAGATATAAGTGGGATGGGGGAAGGGAGGAAACTCCTGTATGGGGGAACACCAAAAGGATCTGACAAGCAACTGCATGTGGGATGGGTCTGGGAAGAGTGAGAAAGAGAGAGAGTCAAAAATAAGTTGCAGTTTTCAAGTGTGGGTGATGAAATGGTAGCAGAAAAACATGGTTGGGGATAGGGGGATAATAATCTTGATCCAGCCAGAACCTGTTGGAGTCATGGATTTGGTTGACAAAGGAATGAGAGGTTAAAAAAAAAAAGAGCGAAGAGGAAAATCAACCTGCATAGGGATCATGTAGACGGGCATCGTAGATGGCAGGTTGATTAGCAGAGCCTAGGAAAACAGGAGGAATCCAGAAAAACAAAACTCAGCCTAAAATGTACCTTCATCCCCTTCCTCCTGGGTCCACTTAGTGTCCTGGTCTTCCCAGCCTCTGCTCATCTGTGCATAGGTCCTGCACCCATCTTCATTTCTCTTCCTTCCAGTGCCCTGCTTTTCTGACAACCAAGAATTTTGAAAATAAAGAGCTGGATAACAATTCTTAGCACTGGTCTAGACCTATGCTATCCAGTACAGTAGCCACTAGCCACGTGCAGCTATCTACAATTAAATTGATTCAAATTAAATACAAACAAAAATTCAGTTAGTTGCCTTAACCACATTTCAAGCACTCAATAGCCACGTGCAGCTAGTGGCTACCGTATTGGACAGCACAGCTGTAGAATAGTTCCATCATCACAGTTCTATTGGACAGTCCTATTCTAATGGCATTTCTATGATTCTGTAGGAGGTGGAGGTGGCGTGGGTTGTTAGGAGGGGTACTCCAAGTGCTTGGAAGAGAAGATGGGTTCACTTGTCTCTTTCTTAAGAGAGCCTGTATGTGAATTTCTAAGTAATTGAGGCGGCAATTATTTATTAAGTTCCGTACGTGGTTCTGTGAGGAACACAGAGGAAACATCCTTATAAACATTCACTAAATGTTAAATAAACAAGCTAAGGCATCATAAAATCATAATCTAGTTAAGCATATGAGCCTTAGGTAAATGAAATAGCTAAAAATACAAGGTAATGTATATAGGCAAGTGTTGATAATAACTAAGTGCTGTCAAAATTCAGAAAAGGGGGAAGTCAGTCAGCATTGGAGTCATCAGGGAAGATTTCGAGGACGATGCAGGATTTGGACTGGTCCCTAAATTATTGCTTGGATATGGATGAGCAGAGATAAGAGGGGAGAATATTCCAGATGAGAGGAACACCTCATGTGTGTCAGAGACAGGGACAGGTTCCAGAGAATACTGAGCAAAGAGATTAGATAGGTGGCTTAGGACTGGATTGTGGAGGCCTGAAAGCCAGGCAGTATAGTCCAAAGTCTCGGTAAAGCCATTAACAGTTTTCAGAGCACTTTCACATGACCCTGTGACAGCCCCTTGGGATAGCCAGGGCAAGGATCATTACTTTCATTTTAGAGTTGAGGAACTGAGTCTCAGGTGATATGACTTGCCCAGGGTTATATAGTTAATGAACAGTATAACCAGGATTCAAACTGAGTTAATCTTACTCTCCATTCAGTATTCTTCCCACTATACCTTGCTGTTAGGATAAAAGCTAGATTTGAAGCACTGGAGAGAGGGAGACCAATGAGAAAGTTGTAATAATCCAGGCATGAAGTGTTGAAGGCCTGACCTAAGGTGGCAAGAAACCAGATGCTCTGGTTATATAATATCCCATAAAGCAGACTGACAATTCAGTACCCACTGTTTATAGGGGAGAGTAAGAGTAGACAGTCTGAGGTTAGAACACTAGAGTTATTTTTAACTGGAAGTGATCTAAACTACCCCCAAAGGAATAAATATTAACAATATAATTCATATACTGTGTCCGGACTTTTCCAGACAGCTGCAGGCAATGTTTTGGACATGGTTCCTAAGCAAATATCACTTTATATGTCTATGCATTTTAATGAGCCATTTCTGACTTGATAGTGTTTCTTTCCTCTGTCGATTTCAATTTTCATTTCTGAAAACTAATTGGTCATATGATTTCTTACCTCATCTACATTTCCAGTGAGAAAGGACTAGTGCAAAAAGGTCAAGGAGCTACAGGCCTTGGAGTTTTTCCACCCTATTTAGTAAAACTAATTATTAGCTTAGCAATTAATTACCTAATAATGATTTACTAAGAAAACACTAAAATACAACATTGCCAGATTAATCTTAAAGGATTTCTCTGCCCATGTCACTATGCTGCTAAGAAATTTCCACCAGCTTCCCAGATCGCTCCAACTGATAGGAATCAAATACAAATTCATCAGTCTGGCATTTAAGGCCCTCTCCAATATGGCCACATTCTACATTTCTAATTGTTCCCCACTGCTCATTACTCCTTCATGAGATCTACTCTTTTCAGCCAATATAAACCACATGATACACTGGAGGTTCTTTGCTCATTCATGTCCTACTTGCACATAAGTCCTACCACAAATACTACCTTCTCTATGAACCCTTCCTCTTCAATTTTCCCACCAAGAAATACTTGCTCCTTCTTCTAAGCCTCTATAGTCCTTTATTTATATCTCCTTTATGGCACTGGGCACTTTTTACTCTAGATTATTGTTATTTGCAGGCATGTCATCTCTCTGCTATTGGAATGAATTCCCATCTCAGCCCACGTAGTGTTCATCTCTGTATCTCCTACAGTTCTGATCATAGTGTCCTGCAGTAAGTTGTCCCCTAAGGGCCAACAACTGTTTATTGAATGAATGGGCACACTGACTAAAGTCCAAAAGCTGGTTTATATATCCATCCACACATTAATTTAACAATCCTTTGCTGAGTGCCTAGCATATGACCAGCACTGTGCTACGCCCTGGGGATAGCAATATATTTTAAGCAATTTCAAGTCTAATGGGAAGATAATGAGAAGGAGAGTTCATTTTGATATAGTATGGTCAGTGTCTGCACAGGGGGCTAGGGCAGAACAGCAGAGGGTTGTCTAAGCCAGCCTAAGGTACAGAGAAGGCTTTGGGAAGAAAGATGATGGCAGGACTTAGCCTTAACGGATAAATGTTAGGCAATTTGGGCAAGGGAAGGACGTTCCTGGCCGAGGAGAAACATGTACCAAAACACTGAGGGCTGAGAGACTGTGGAATAGTGATGCCACATGGAGACTGTCAAAGATTGAAGTTGATGAGGCAGGCAGGGCTGAGAGATGCTGGTCTTGGAAGCCTTGGTAAAAATTCTGGACTTAACCCAGGCTTCATGGAGCCCCTGAAGGGTTTCAAATACATCCAAGAGGAAGTCTAGGTATTCCACTATTTGCAGAAACCAAGCTGTGCAACAAGTAATTGCCTGTAATGTAGTTGGGTTTTTTTTACATTCATTATCAAATTAAATTCTGTTAAGAAACAAAACAAAACAAAACAGAAATTCTCAAAAACCTGAAGTAACCATCTTTGTCAAGGAAGGGTTTAAGGTGAGTCTCTGTCTTACAGCACACTCAGTGGTACAGCACAACTGGAGAAATCCTGAATCCTTTCCAGAAACAGTACTCTTCATTTGGAGCACTTTTCCAGTTTTCTCCTCTGTTTACAACCACCTCACCCACTTCCCAGACCACAGGAATTTTCCACACACTCTTTCAACATCACACTTCATTAGTAAATGTTGCTAGCAGACATATGATGTTTAAAAATTCTTTACCTCCAATGTAATGTAAAATTATACTGCCAGAGTTAAATTGTTGGATTACATAAAATTATATGTGTATCTTCACTTCCAAAACAAAAGATGTACTCCCAAGTTAATCCTAAGGCAGATTTCTGTAAAGTGAACTTGATTTTTCAATGTTATTTTATGATCATTTGAGCCATATTACCCAAGAAAAGACAATTTGACCCCATCCAGGAAAGATACAGCTTGTATTAAAATGGTTCCTCAGCCCTGATGTGCACTCTATGTATCAGACATGAGGAAAATAAATATCTATCTACCCACAAGCATGAAAGACCCAACCCTCCAACCACAACAAAAATACTCTCTAATATCTGACAGGCAGAAAATCTTGATCTGCTAAACAAAACACAGATCCATTTTTAATCCCTAAAAGTGGCTCTTCATAAAGTGGGTTTTCTTATTATCTGCCATCAGTTCTTTCATTAATACTAAGTTAAATTATTCTAAGTTAAATTAATTCAGTTAAAATGTCTTTTTATTGCACCTACCCTAGCAATTCCACTCTTAGTTTTATATCCAAGAAAAATGAGCACTCATGTCCACCAAAAGATATGGTAAAAAATGTTCATAGCAGTTTTATTCATAATAATCAAAACCTAAAAACACAAATGTCTATCAACACGGATGTTATGGACTAAATATTTGTGTCCTCCCAAAATTCATATGTTGAAGCCCTAATCCCATGTGATGGTATTTGGGATCTTCAGGAGGTAATTAGGTCATGTGGGTGGAGCTGTTATGAAAGGGATTAGTGGCCTTATAAAAAGAGATACCAAAGAGATATCTCTCTCCAGCATGTAAGGACACAGCAAGAAGGTGGCCATCTGCAATCCAGAAAGAGGGACCTCACCAGACACCTAATCTGCTGGTTCCATGTTCTTGGGCTTCCCAGCCTCCAGAACTGTGAGAAATAAATGTTTGCTGTTTAATCCCCCGGTCTATGGAATTTTGTTACAGCAGCCTGAATTGACTAAGACAAGGGGAATGGATAAATAAATTGTGGTGAATAACACATGGGAATGGTACACAGCTACAAAAAAGAACTAACTAATACTATACGCAAAACATAGATGGATCTCACATACCTTATGTTAAACAAAAGAAACCAGACACAAAACATTACATACAATACAATTCTATTTATATAAAGTTTGAAATCAGGAAAAGCTAACCTATGATGATAGCAGTCAAAGCAGTTGTTACCCTTGGGAGAAGGTACTGACTAAGAGGAGGCAAGAGAGAAACTTCTGGGGGATCAGAAATGTTCTGTCTTGATATGGGTGGAGGATGCACATACATAAAATTTCATTGAGCTGTACACTTAAGATTTGTGTACTTTATTGTCTGTAAGAAATACCTCAGTTCAAGAAAAAAGAAAAAGATAAGTCCCTATAGTGGATTTATTTCTGGTACAGATTGGCAATACGAATAAAAATTATGCTAACAACAAAATATTATTTTGTTATCAGGAGCAGAGATATAGTTATGAATTTATCCCTGTACACACACACACACACACATCAAATATAAGTGCAAGTAGTTTGGGGCTTCAGATATTATTTAGATATAAGGCTAATTTATTGGATTTTTCCATTTATAGCATTCTAAAATGTTATCTATTTATACAGGATCATTTTGATTTGAAAGTCACTTCATCAGAGAAATATATTGAATTTGTTCCCCAAATCTTAATGAAAGAAAACATAGTATACTAAAGAGAACACTGGCCTATGAATTAGAAGAGCTGGGTTTTATTTCTGCTCTTTTACTAGCCAAGTTACCTTGGGCCAGTCTTCAAAGATTCCCTTTCCTTATCCATAAAATGGAGATAATACTTTCCTCCCTACAAAGCTATAGTGAGGATCAAATAAGAAAATGGTTGTGAAAGTGCTTTGTAAAATTTAAATAAGTGTTAATATCCTCAAAGCTGTGTTTAATTAGAATTTGTGCCTGGGTGTGGCCAATAGAAAATGTACTTAAATTTCAAAGCTTGTATTTCAGTTTCACATATCTTACACTTCACCAGAGTCAGGATTAGCACATACACTCAAATTCTAAGATACCTGAAAAGTTGAAATAATTCCATTATAATAAATACTAAAAATAGATATGTTCAGGGAAGTTAGTAACTGCCTTCCTTGTTTTTCCTAATTATGACTTCTAGATGTAGCTCTAGTGATGTAATATGCATTATATTCAGTTCACACTTCTAGAACTTTTTTGTTTGTTTGTTTTTGTTTTTGTTTTCTTTCTGTGGTACGCGGGCCTCTCACTGCTGTGGTCTCTCCCGTTGCGGAGCACAGGCTCCGGACGCGCAGGCTCAGCGGCCATGGCTCACGGACCCAGCCTCTCCGCGGCATGTGGGATCCTCCCGGGCCAGGACACGAACCCGTGTCCCCTGCATCGGCAGGCGGACTCTCAACCACTGCGCCACCAAGGAAGCCCTGGTATTCTTTTTTTAAAAACTTTTAAAATTAATTTTTATTGGAGTATAGCTGCTTTACAATGTTGTGTTAGTTTCTGCTATACAGCAAAGTGAATCAGCTATACGTATACATATATCCCCTCTTTTTTGGATTTCCTTCCCATTTAGGTCACCTCAGAGCAATGAGGAGAGTTCCCTGTGCTATATACAGTAGGTGCTCATTAGCTACCTATTTTATGCATAGTAGTGTATATATGTCAATCTCAATCTCCCAATTCATCCCACCCCTGCCTTTCCCCCTTGGTATCCATACATTTGTTCTCTAAGTCTGTGTCTCTATTTCTGCTTTGCAAATAAGTCCATCTGTATCATTTTTCTAGATTCCACATATAAGAGGTATTATACAATATTTTTTTCTCTTTCTGGCTTACTTCACTGTATGACAGACTATAGGTCTATCCACATCTCTGCAAATGGCACAATTCCATTCCTTTTTATGGCTGAGTAATATTGCATTGTATATATATACCACATCTCCTTTATGCACTCCTCTGTTGATGAACATTTAGGTTGCTTCCATGTCCTGGATATTGTAAACAGTGCTGCAATGAACATTGGGGTGCATGTGTCTTTTTGAATTATGGCTCAGGTATATGCCCAAGAGTGGGACTACTGGATCATACGATGGTTCTACTTTTAGTTTTTTTAAGGAATCGCTATACTATTCTCCATAGTGGCTGTATCAATTTACATTCCCAACAACAGTGTGAGAAGGTTCCCTTTTCTCCACACCCTCTCCAGCATTTATTGTTTGTAGATTTGTTTGATGATGGCCATTCTGACTGGTGTGAGGTGATATCTCGTTGTAGTTTTGATTTGCATTTCTCTAATAATTAGTGACGTTGAGCATCTTTTCATGCTATTGACCATTAGTACGTCTTCTTTGGAGAAATGTCTGTTTAGGCCTTCTGCCCACTTTTTGATTGGGTTTTTTATTTTTTTCATATTGAGCTGCATGAGCTGTTTGTATATTTTGGAGATTAATCCCTTGTCAGTTGCTTCGTTTGCAAATATTTTCTCCCATTCTGAGGCCTGTCTTTTCATCTTGCTTATGGTTTCCTTTGCTATGCAAAAACTTTTAAGTTTAATTAGGCCCCATTTGTTGATTTTTGTTTTTATTTTCATTATTCTAGGAGGTGGGTCAAAAAAGATATTGCTGTGATTTATGTCACAGAGTGTTTTGCCGTGTTTTCCTCTAAGAATTTTATAGTGTCCAGCTTTACATTTAGGTCTTTAATCCATTTTGAGTTTATTTTTGTGTATGGTGTTAGGGAGTGTTCTAATTTCATTCTTTTGCATGTAGCTGTCCAGTTTTCCCAGCACCACTTACTGAAGAGACTGTCTTTTCTCTATTGTATATTCTTGCCTCCTTTGTCATAGATTAGGTGATCATAGATGCGTGGGTTTATCTCTGGGCTTTCTATCCTGTTCCAGTGATCTATATTTCTGTTTTTGTGCCAGTACAATACTGTCTTGATTACTGTAGCTTTGTAGCATAGTCTGAAGTCAGGGAACGTGATTCCTCCAGCTCTGTTTTTCTTTCTCGAGGTTGCTTTGGCTATTCAGGGTCTTTTGTGTCTCTGTGCAAATTGTAAAATTTTTGTTCTAATTCTGTGAAAAGTGCCATTGGTAATTTGATAAGGATTGCACTGAATCTGTAGATTGCTTTGGGTAGTATAGTCATTTTCACAATATTGATTCTTCCAATCCAAGAACATGGTATATCTCTCCATCTGTGTCATCTTTGATTTCTTTCATCAGTATCACTGATGAACATACATACAAAAATCCTCAAGAAAATACTAGCAAACAGAATCCAACAACACATTAAAAGGATCATACACCATGATCAAGTGGGGTTTAACTCAGGGATGCAAGGATTCTTCAATATATGAAAACTAATCAATGTGATACACCATAGTAACAAATTGAAGAATAAAAAACATATGATTATCTCAATAGATGCAGAAAAAGCTTTTGACAAAATTCAGCACCCATTTATGATAAAAAAAACTCTCCAGAAAGTGGGTATAGAGGGAACCTACCTCAACATAATAAAGGCCATATACAACAAACCCACAGCAAACATCATTCTCGATGGTGAAAAACTGAAAGCATTTCCTCGAGGATCTGGAAAAATACAAGGATGTCCACTCTCACCACTATTATTCAACATAGTTTTGGAAGTCCTAGCCACAGCAATCAGAGAAGAAAAAGAAATAAAAGGAATCCAAATTGGAAAAGAAGAAGCAAATCTGTCACTATTTGCAGATGACATGATACTATACATAGAAAATCCTAAAGATGCCACCAGAAAACTACTAGAGCTAATCAATGAAATTGGTAAAGTTGAAGAATACAAAATTAATACACAGAAATCTCTTGCATTCCTATACACTAACAATGAAAGATCAGAAAGAAAAATTAAGGAAACAATCTCATTTACCATTGCAACAAAAAGAATAAAATACCTAGGAATAAACCTGCCTAAGGAGGCAAGAGACCTGTACTCAGAAAACCACAGGAGACTCACTTTAGATTTAAGGACACACATAAGCTGAATTTGAAAGGATGGAAAAAGACATTCCATGCAAAGTGTAATCAAAAGAGCATAGGCGTGGTATACTTATATCACACAAAATCGATTTTAAGTTTAAAAAAATTGCCAAGAAATACAAAGAAAGACATTATATAATGATAAAAAGTCAATTCACCAGTAAGTTATAACAACACAAATATAAAGCATGCAATGTCAGAGGACACAAACATATGAAGCAAACACTGACAAAACTGAAGGGAGATATAGACAGCAACAAAATATTAGTAGGGGATTTCAACATGTCACTCTCAATAATGGACAGAATACTCAGACATGAGATCAGTAAGAAAACAAAAGACTTGAGCAACACTATATGAGCCTGACAGCCATATATAGAACATTCCACCCAATAGCAGCAAAATACACATTCTTCTCAAGTGCACACAGAACATTTCCTAAGACAGATCACATGTTAGGTAACAAAATAATTCTTAACAAATTTTAAAAGGTTGGGATCATACCAACTATATTTTCCAACCACAATGGAATGGAACTGGAAAATAATAGCAGGAGGAAAACTGGAAAATTCACAAATATGTGGAAATTTAAAAACACACTCTTGAACAACCAGTGAATCACAGAAGAAATCAAAAGGGAAATTGGAAAATACCTTGAGACAAATGAAAATGAAAGCACATCATACTAAAATTTATGGAATGCAGCAATAGCAGTACTAAGAGGGAAGTTTATAGTGAAAATTGCCTACATTAAAAGAGAAGAAATTTTTCAAATGAACAATCTAATATTACACCTCAATAAACTAGAAAAAAAGAACATATTAAGCCCAAAGTTAGGGGAAGGAAGTAATTAAGAGCAGAAATAAACAAAATAGAGAATAGAAAGAAATCGATGATACTAAGTGCTGAGTTTTTTTAAAGATCATCAAAATGTACAGACCTTTAACTACAGTAGTTTAAAAAAATACTCATAAATAAAATCAAAAATGAAAGAGGAAAAAATTTTAAATGAAAGAGGAGATATAATGAATGCCATAGAAATTAAAAGGATTATATTGACTACCATGAACAATTATACATCAACAAATTGGATAACCTAGAAGAAATGGATAAATTCCTAGAAATATATAACTAATCAAGACAATCATGAAGAAACAGAAAATCTGAACAGAACTATAAGTAGCAAGGAGATTGACTCAGTAATCAAAAACATTCCAACAAATAAAAAGCCCAGGACCAGATGGATTCACTGGTGAATTCTATAAAACATTTAAAGAAAAATTAACTTATTTTAAAGAATTAACTTTCAATTCATGTCTAAGTTAATTCTTAATTTAAAGAATTAACTTCATTCCTTTTTAAAAAGAGTTTCAGAAGCCAATCTTTCTCAAACTCTTCCAAAAAGCTGAAAAAGAGGGAGCCCTTCCCAGTTCACTTTGTGAGGCCAGCACTATCCTGATGCAAAAACCAGAAGAAAGACACTACAAGAAAAGAAAACAATAGGCCAATATCCCTGATGAATATAGACACAAAAATTTTCAACAAAATGCTAGCAAACCAAATTCAACAGTACATTAAAAAAATTATACACCATAACCAAGTAGAATTTATCTCCAGGATGCAAGGATAACTCAACATATGTAAATCAATCAATGTGATACACCACATTAACATAATGAAGGGAGAAAAATATCACATGATCATCTCAATAGATGCAGAAAAAGCATTTGACAAAATTCAACACTTTTTCAGGTTAAAAAGTTGAGTATTCTTAACTCAACAAACTAGGAATAAAAGGAAATTACCTCTACATGATAAAAGCCATATATAAAAAGTCCACAGTTAACATCATACTCCGTCATGAAAAACTGAAAGATTTCCTCATTCAGGAACAAGACAAAGATGCCCACTCTCACCACTTCTATTCAACATAGTACTGGAAGTTCTAGCCAGAGCCATTAGGCAATAAAAAGAAACAAAAGGCACTCAAATTAGAAAGGAGGAAGTAAAATTAGTTCTGTTTATATATGACATGACCTTATATGTAGAAAACTCTAAAGACACCACAAAAATTGTTAGAACTAATAAATTAATAGCATATGCTCTAACTATTAAGTCTTTACAGGATACAAAATCAATATACAAAAATCAGTTATATTTCTATATGCTAACAATGAACCATCTGAAATGGAAATTTAGAAACCAATTTCATTTAAAACAGCATCAAAAAGAATAAAATACTTAGGAATAAATTTAACCAAAGAGGTGAAACTCTTGCACACTGAAAATTACAAAACATTGCTGGAAGGAATTTAAAGGTACAAATACACGGAAAGATATCTCATGTTAATTGACTGTAAGACAATATTGTTCAAATGTCCACACTATCCAAATCAATCTACATGTTCAATATGATCCCTATCAAAATCCCAATGGCATTTTTTATAGAAATAGAAAAAAATCCTAAAATTCATGTAGAACCACAAAGAACCCCAAATAGCCAAAACAATCTTGAGAAAGAAGAACAAAGCTAGGTACCTCACACTTCCTAATTTCAAAACATATTACAAAGTTACAGTAATCAAAACAAAATGGTGCTGGCATAAAGACAGACATATGGACCAATGGAACACAGCACAGTACCCAGAAATAAACCCACACATATATGGTCAAATGATCTTTAACAAGGGTGCCAAGAGTACACAATGGGAAAAGGATAGTCACTTCAACAAATGGTGTGGGGCAAACTGAATATTCACATGTAAAAGAATGAAACTAGACCCTTATCTTACACCACACACAAAAATCAACTCAAAATTAAAGCCTTCAGCAGAAGACCTAAAACTATAAAACACTTAGAAGAAAACCTAGGGAAAAAACTTCAAGATATTGGTCTTGGCAATGATTTCTTGGATATGACACTAAAAGCACAGGCAACCAAAACAAAAACAGACAGATGGGACTACATCAAACTAAAAATCTTCTGCATAGCAAGGGAAACAATCAACAGAATGAAAAGGCAACCTACAGTATAGGAGATTTTATATATATATATATATATATATATATATATATATATATATATATATGTAAACCATATCTCTGATAAGGGGTTTATATCCAAAATATATAAGGAACTCCTACAACTCAATAGCAAATAATAATAGCAACTTTATTTTAAAATGGGCAAAGGACTTGAATAGACATCTCTCCAAAGAAGACATCCAAATGGCCAACAGATATATGAAAAAAGTGCTCACCATCACTAATCATCGGGGAAATGCAAATTAAAACCACAATTAGACATCATCTCACTCCTGCTAGGATGGCTATTTAAAAAAAAATAACAAGTGTTGGCAAAGATGTAGAGAAATGAAACCTTTCTACACTGTTGGTAGGAATGTAAAATGATGCCACTGTTATGGAAAAATAGTATAGATGCTCCTAAAAAATTAAAAATAGAACTACTATATAATCCAGCAATACCATTTCTGGGTATTTAACCAAAAGAATTGAAAATAGGCTTTGGAAGAGATATTTGCACTCCCATGTTCATTGCAGCATTATTCACAATGGCCAAGAGGAAGAAATAACCTAAATGTCCATCAATGAATGAATAAAGAAAATGTGGTATATATATGGTATATAAATACAATAGAATATTAGTCTGCCATATAAAAAGGAAATCCTGCAATATGCTACAACACAGATGGAACTTGAGGACCTTGTGCTAAGTGAAATAAGCCAGTCACAGAAGATCAAATACTGCATAGTTCCACTTAAATGAGGTATCTAAAGTAGTCAAACTCATAGAAACTGAAAGAATGGTGGTTGCCAGGGACTAGGGGGAGGGAGAAATGGGGAGTTGCTATTCAATGGGTATAGAGTTTCAGTCATGCAAGATGAAAACAACATTGTGGGGAGGACTTCCCTGGTGGCACAGTGGTTAAGAATCTGCCTGCCAATGCAGGGGACATGGGTTCAAGCCCTGGTCTGGGAAGATCCCACATGCCATGGAGCAACTAAGCCTATGCGCCACAACTGCTGAGCCTGTGCTCTAGAGCCTGCAAGCCACAACTACTGAGCCCACGTGCCACAACTACAGAAGCCGCATGCCTAGAGCCTGTGCTCTGCAACAAAGAGAAGCCACCGCAATGAGAAGCCCACGTACCACAATGAAGAGTAGCCCCTGCTCATCGCAACTAGAGAAAGCCCACATGCAGCAATGAAGACCCAACGCAGCCAAAAATAAATAAATAAATATAAATAAATTTTTTAAAAATAATTTTAAAATAAAATAACATTTTTTAAAAATTGTGCCTATAGTTAACAATATTGTGTAATGTACACTTAGAATTTTAAGAGGGTAGATTTCATATTATGTGTTTTTTACCACAATAAAAAAATATGTGATATGCAGCTAAACCGCTGCTGAGTGGGAAATTTATAGCACTAAATGCTTACCTCAGAAAAGAGGAAAAGTCTCAAATTTTCCCACCTTAAAAAAAAAAACTAGAAAAATAAGAGTAAAATAAACCCAAAGCAAGGACAAGGAAGGAAATAATCAATTTAAGAGCAAAAATCAATGAGATTGAAAACTGAAAATTAATAGAGAAAAATCAATGACATAAAGAGCTGATTCTTTGAAAAGAGCAATAAAATAGACAAATCTCTAGCGAGAATGACAAATAAAAAAAAAGAGAAAACACAAATTATTAATATCAGAACAAGACAGGGGATATCACTAGAGACTCTGCAAACACCAAAAGGATAAAGGAAATATGACAAACAAATTTTACAATTTTGAAAACTGGACCAATTCCATGAAAAACACAAACAAACACCCAATATGAAATAGATAATTTTAGTAGTCCTATAGCTATTAAGGAAATTGAATCTGTACTTTTAAAACTCCAGAGCTTCCCTGGTGGCGCAGTGGTTAAGAATCTGCCTGCTAATGAAGGGGACACAGGTTTGAGCCCTGGTCCAGGAAGATCCCACATGCCATGGAGCAACTGGGCCCATGCACCACAACTACTGGGCCTGCGCTCTAGAGCCTGCGAGCCACAACTACTGAAGCCGGTGTGCCTGGAGCCTGTGCTCCCCAACGAGAGAGGCCACCACAATGAGAAGCCCGTGCACCTCAAGGAGGAGTAGCTCCCGCTCACTGCAACTAAAGAAAGCCTGCACAGCAAGGAAGACCCAACACAGGCAAAAATAAATAAATAAATAAATAAAAATAAAATTCCCTTTAAAAAAAAAAAAAAACTCCAAAAAAATCTCCAGGCCCAGTTGGTTATACTAGAGAATTCTACCAACCACTTGAAGGAAAATTAATACACAATTAATTTTGTGTAGATACTATTACACAATCTCTTCCAGAAAATACAAGAGGAGGAAATACTTCCCAATTCTTATTATAAGGCTAATATCTCATTGATATGAAAATCAGACAAAGATAGTACTGAAAAATTAAATAACATGCCAATATCATTCATGAATAGAGACACAAAAATCCTTAACAAAATATTAGCAAATAGAATTCAGCAATATGTAAACAAATTTATACACTATGACCAAGTGGATTTATTTCAGGGATGCAAGCTGGGTTCAATATTTGAAAATCAATCAGTGTAATAAAAAAAATCACATGGTCATATTAGTGGATACTGAAAAAGCTATTTGACAAAATTCAACATTTATTGACGATAAAAATCCTCAGAAAACTAGGAATTAGGGGGGAATTGCCTCAATTTTAAAAAGAATATCTACCCAAAAAAAACTACAGTTAACATCACACTTAATGCTGAAAGATTGACTGCTTTCCCCCTAGGATTGGAAACAAAGCAAAGGTTCAGCTCTCACCACAGCTATTACACATAGTACTGGAATTCTGAGCCAGAACAATAAGAGAAGACAGAGAAATAAGAGGCATAAAAAGTGGAAAGAAAGAAATACCACTGTCCCTATTTGCAGATGACAAGATGGTCTACAAAGAAAATCCAAAGAAACCAACAACAGAAAAAACCTCCTAGAACTTAATCAGTAAATTCAGCAACATTGCCGGGTACAAATTATATAAAAATCAATTGCATTACTATGTACTAGCAATGAACACATGGAAACCAAAATTTAAAATACAATACCATTAACAGTCACACAAAAAATGAAATAATTATAATTCTAGCAAAACATATACAGGACTTGTATGTTAAAAACTACACAATGCTGAAAACGACACGATGCTAGCAAAAGAAATAAAAGAAGATGTGAATAAATGGAGAGATATGCCCTGTTCATGAATTGAAAGACTCACCATAGTAAAGATTTCAGTTCTCCCCAAAGTGATATACAGTTCTTATACAATTCCTATCAACATCCTAGCAAACTTTTTTTAGATATAGGCAAGCTTATTCTGAAAAGTATAGGGAAAGACAAACAAACAATACTGAAAAATAATAAAGGAAGAAGTATCACTCTACCCGATTTTAAAATTTATTATAGAGCTATAGTAATCAAGACTGTGTGAGATGGCAAAGGGACAGACACACAGATCAATGAATCAGAAAAGAGAACCCCAAAATAGGCCTATACAAGTACAGCATACTCATTTTCTACTATAGTACAAAAGCAATTCAATAGAGCTGAAGCAACTGGACATCCATAGTTTAAAAAAATTAACCTCAACCTAAACCTCACACTAAATACAAAAATTAACTCAAAATGAATCATGGACTTGAAGGTAAAATATAACTAAAAAAACTTTAGAAGAAAATCTAGGAGAAAATCTTTGAGACCGAGGGCTTAGTGAAGAGTCCTTAGACATAGCAACAAAAGCACAATCCATAAAAGAAAAAAATTGATGAACTGGACATCATCAAAATTAAAAGCTCTTGCTCTATGAAAAAAATCCTATTAATAAGATGAAAGGACAAGCCATAGACTGGTAGAAAAATATTTGCAAACTACATATGTGACAAAGAACTTATATCTAGAATATATAAAGAACTCTCAAAATTCAACAGGTAAAAAACAAAAAAATCCAAACAATGCAATTATAAAATGGGCAAAGGATTTGCAATAATGTAGATGGAATTTGAGGTATTATGCTAAGTGAAATAAGTCAGATGGAAAAAGACAAATACTGTATGATTTCACTTATATGTGAAATGTATAAACAAACAAAATAAATGAACAAATGAAACCAAATATAAACAAACACATAGATACAGAGAACAGAGTAGTGGTTACAAGAAGGGAAGGGGTGGAGGGATGGCAAAATGGGCAACGGGGGTCAACTGCATGGTGATAGATAGAAACTAGATTTTTGGTGGTGAGCCCACTGTCGTGTACACAGAAATAAAATATTGTACACATGAAACATAGGTTATTAACCACTGCTACCTCATAATTTTTTTTTATTTTAAAGAAAATAGGCAAAGGACATGAAGAGACATTTCACTGAAGATATAGGGATGGAAAATAAACACATGAAAAAATACTGACCATCGTTAGCCACTAGAGAAATGCAAATAAAACCACAATAAGATATCACTATGCACCTATCAGAATGGCTAAAATAAGAAACAATTACAACGACAATGCTGGTAAGGATGCAGAGAAACTGGATCTCTCATACATTGCCAGTGGGAGTGTAAAATGCTATACAGCCACTCTGGAGAAGTTTCTTTAAAAACTAAACATACACTTACCATATGACCCAGCAATTACTCTCCTGGGCATGTATCTCAGACAAATGAGAGTTATGTCTACACTAAATCCTATACTCAAATGTTTATAACAGTTTTATTTGCAACAGACCCAAACTGCAAATAACCAAAATGTCTCTCATTAGGTAAATGGTTAAACAAACTGTGGTATACCCATAGCATGAAACACTCCTCAGCAATAAAAAAAGAACAGACTACTGATACATGTATCAACCTGGATGGGTCTCAAGGTCATTAAACAAAGTGGAAAAAATTGGAAAGTATCACATTCTCCATTACTTCATTTATATAAAATTCTCAAAATGACAAAATTATAGAGTAGGAAAACAAATTAGTATTTGGCAGGGTTGTGGACAGCTGTGACTATGAAGGGGTAGCTTTCTAGTGAAGGAATATTTCTGTATCTTGATTGCAGTTATGGTTGCACAAATCTACGCAAGTGAGAAAATAATATAGAACTGTACACACACATCCTACCAATGTCAATTTCCTGTTTCTTACCTTGTATTATAATTACATAAAATGTAATGATTGGGGTAAACTGGATGAAGAGTGTATGGTACAGTTTTTGCAACTTCTTGTGAGTCCCTTATTCTTTATAGTAAAAAGTTTAAAAGTAAACCATTTATAAAGCAAATAACTCAGAAAACAAGAGTGTGTGGAAGCTAAAACCCAGGGAGCAAGTAAATAAAATGTTTTATTATAATAGCTTATAACAATATGCCAGCTTTACGAAGAGAGAGATTTAAACGGGGAAGATTTGCATAGGTCAGTGACACACAATACCAAGGACATTTTTATCTGTAGGATTGAAACATGTGCTTAAAAAAATATTAGAGCCACAGATTAAAATGTCTCATCTTAAACCAGGCAACTGGCTATTGTGAATTGTTTGCAATTAACCACATAAACAACTTACATCTGCAAACAGTGAAAAAAATCAATCGCAAAGGGTCTTCAGGCCAGTTGTTCAAACTTTACCTAGTAAGTGGTGGGAATGGAGAAGTTTCACTCTGGATAAGACAGAACCTATTCCTGTGACTGTCATACAGTTAACTGTCATATACCTCTGTAGGGTTTCCTCAAGTTTGTTTCACTATAGAATATATTGGTTTCCAGCTGTGCTATGGAAAGAATATTTACATTAAATAAAATGTTTAGTGATAATTAGAAAGGAGCAAGTAGGGGGAAACTGCCTCTCTCTGCACTGTCCACAATGATAACCACTTGCCACATGAAGCTATTTAAATTAAAAATAATTAAAATTAAATTTAAAATTTAGTCCCTGGACACATTTCAAGTGCTCAGTGTGACTAGTGGCTACCCTACCAGAACAGCATAGATACAGAACTTTCCCATCATCACAAAAAGTTCTACTGGACAGTGTTGCTCTAGAGCATGAAAATCATGACATTTCCCAAGAATCATAGGTAGTGTTACAGCCCAAAGAGCTCTGACAGGAATTAGTATTCCGTTACCTGAGGTTTGCTTTTTTTTTTTTTTTTGCTGTGCGCGGGCCTCTCACTGTTGTGGCCTCTCCCATTGCGGAGCACAGGCTCCGGACGCACAGGCTCAGCGGCCATGGCTCACGGGCCCAGCCGCTCCGCGGGATGTGGGATCCTCCCAGACTGGGGCACGAACCCGTGTCCCCTGCATCGGCAGGCGGACTCCCAACCACTGCGCCACCAGGGAAGCCCCTGAGGTTTGCAGTTACACATAATTTCATCTTCAGCAATATTGAGCAGTATGTTGCAGTGGTTAAGTGCTAGGGCTTTGGGGTAGAATAGCAGTGGATTTTAATTTTAGCTCCAACTTTTGCCAAATCGTGTGACCTCAGGCATGCTACTTCGCTTCTCTGTGCCTGTATCCTCATTTTTTAAAAGGTGGAGACTGGAGGATAATGGTACCTCCCTCATAGGGTTGTTTTGAAGGATTAAATGAGATAAGCCCAATACCTGACACATGTGATCAGTAAACGTTAGTTATTCTAAAGGCCAGAAGGTGAACTTGGCTTGTTCTAGGACCTAAACTCTATAAGACCAGTAGTAAAGGGAATATGCAATTGTATGCACAGCAACGGAGTGAGTCCCTAACAGGGCCCCCCTTTGACTCTTCTTGATAAACAGTAACCACATTGTTCCTCCATACTTGAGGACAGTGACAAAAGGGAAGACACCTTTGAAAGCTTCCAAAGAGTCAAAGAATACCTTACCCTTGGCCTTAAGGGACTCAGAATTGAAAGTTAACCATCCTGTCATATCAAATAAAATAAAAGCACAACACACAGTCTATAAAGGAAGATTACCCAAACAAGTCACTCAGTAGGAGAGGCACTTGGAGTTGTTTTTCCAGCTGTTTCTGACAATCAAATCCAATTTCTTGATGTATTATTATGGCGAAATGTTACTATACCCAATCCTGTGTGAATACCACACAACAGGCCTACTGTACCTCTGTAATCAACTGGATAAATAGTTATTGAACACCTGCTAAATACAGGACACTTTCACACACCAGCCATCAGCAAACTACATCTGGCAGGCCAAATTAGATCCACTATGTGTTTTTCTTATGGTAAGGAAGGTAGGAATGATTTTTACATTTTTTAACTGTTGGAAGAACTGCCTTCAACCACTACTACCAAACACCGAATGGCCCTGGAAATTAGCTTTTGCTCCAGACTTGATAATGTTTCTTAATTAATTCAACTTAAAATTACAAGGCAAAACAGCACTTATATGTGAAATTTACACTGCAGGAAAGTCATTTCAACAGCTAACATTGTTTGAATCATAAGTAATGTCAACATGCTTTATATGCATCCCATGCTGTCACAGGTCAAAACAACAAAATCACAGTGAGATACCACTTTGCACTCACTAGAATGGCTATAATAAAAAAGACATTAACAAGTGTTGGTAAAGATGTGGAGAAATTCTAACCCTCCTACATTGCTGGTGGGAAGGGAAATGGTGCAGCCACTTTGGTAAAGTCTGGCAGTTCCTCACAAAGTTAAACATAGAGCTACCATATGGCCCAGCAATTCCCCTCCTAGATACGTGCTAAGAGAAATGAAAACACATGTCTGCACAGAAACGTGTACGTGAATGTTTATGACGGCATTATTCATAATAACCAAAAGGCAGAAACCAACGAACTCATGAACAGATAAGTGAAATATGGTATAGCCAAACAATGGAATATTACTCAGTCATTAAAATGAATGAAGTATTGATATAAACTAAAATTTGGATAAATTTCAAAAACCTTATACTAAGTGAAAGAAGCCAGACACAAAAGATTACATACTGTATGATTCTATTTATATAAAATCCCCCAAAATGAAAATCCATAGAGACAAAAAATAAATTAGTGGTTGCCTAGGCCTGGGAGTGGAAATGGGGAGAGAGTGAAAACAGGCATGAGGTTTCTTTCTGGGGTAATGGAAATGTTTCAAATAAGAGTGTGGTGATGGTAACACAATTCTAAAATACTAATAACATTAAATTGTACAATTTTTAAAAGTGTACAACACCAAAAGCATGACCCATAAAAGAAAAAAAACCAATAAATTAGATCTTGTCAAAACTTAAAACTTTTGCACTTCAAAAGACATCATTAAGAAAATGAAAAGACGAGCAACAGAGTGGGAGAAAATATCCACATATCATATCTACAGGGACTTGTATCCAGAATATATAAATAATTCTTACAACTCAATAATAAAAAGACAATAAAGATAATAACTCAATTTAAAAATGGAAAAGATGTATGAATGGTTAGTAAGTAAATGAAAGGGCGCTCATCATCATTAGTCACTAAGGACGTACAAATTATAACTACAATAAGATATAATTTCACATCCATTCAGAATGGCTATATCAAAAAGACAATAACAAATGTTGGCAAGGACGTGGAGAAACAGAAACCCTCATACATTACTAGTGACAATGCAAAACAGTACTGCCGCTTTGGAAAATAGTTTTATAGTTTCTTATAAAGTTAAAGATAAATTTGCCATATCATGCAGTCATTCCACCCTTAGGTTCCTACCAAAGAGAAACAAAAACACCTGTCCACACAAAGACTCGCACGCTAATGTCCTTAGCAGCATTATTCATAATAGCCAAAAACTGGAAACAACCTACATGTGTAGCGAGTAGACAGACAAAATGTTTTATAGCCACATAATGGAATACTATTTGGCAATAAAAATTAATGAAGGGGCTTCCCTGGTGGCGCAGTGGTTGAGAGTCCGTCTGCTAATGCAGGGGACACCGGTTCGTGCCCCGGTCCGGGAAGATCCCACATGCCGCGGAGCGGCTGGGCCCGTGAGCCATGGCCGCTGAGCCTGCACGTCCGGAGCCTGTGCTCCACAATGGGAGAGGCCACAACAGTGAGAGGCCCGCGTACCGCAAAAAAAAAAAAAAAATTAATGAAGTACTGGTACATGCTACAATATGGATGAACCTCAAAAAATATTATGCTAAGTGAAAGAAGCCAGGCACAAAAGACCACTTCTTATTTGATTTAATTTAGATGAAATGCCCAGAATAGGCAAATTTATAGAGACAAAGTAGATCAGTGGTTACCTGGGGCTGGGAGTGGGAACGAGGATTAACTGTAAATAAATGAGCATGAGGGATCTTTGGGGGGAAATGAAAATGTTCTGAAACTGATTATGATTATGGTTGCACCATTCAATAAAGTTACTAAAAATATTTAACTATACTTAAAATGGGTGAATTTTATGATATGAAAACTATATCCCAATAAAGCTGTTAAAAATAGGAAAGGAAGAGTAGGGGAAACTGGGTGAGGGGTACACAGGAATTCTGCATTATCTTTGCAACTTTTCCATAAATCTAAAGCTATTCTGAAATTTAAAATGTATTTAAATAAAAAATAACAAGAATATGTTTGTGGATTCATACCTATCTGTGTGAAAAGACATTTACAAAGATGAAATGGGTAAAATCTCATTACAGATCAGTATTAACAGATGAACATTTGAAATGATTTTGATGATAGGGAACACTGACTATTAGCCCCAAATAAACAAAATGTTATCCCCCCAAAAGAATTCCATTATTCTCATTAGTAGTCTCATATTACAAAAAAAAGCTCAATTATTATTACTATACCTTGAATTTCATCAATAAATATTTGTTGAAATTTGTTTTCTCCCTTGTCATATAAGTACCTACAAATTATCCTCGAGTTTGCCTTTTGGCCCCCAAAGCCTAAAATATTTACTATGTGGCTCTTTACGGAAAGGTTGCCAAGCTCTGTTCTACACCATAACAGGGTAAATATAAACATAGTCAGTTTCTTTCTTGAGTGTATTCTTATCGTTACCTGGTTTTGGTATGATGCCAGCCTGGATATGCCCTATAAAGGATAAGCCTTGCATCTCTTCTGCTATGGCACTATTTAGGAATCCTATAAATAGAAACACTATTAGCTTAATAGTTGTAGCAAAACTTCGATGTCACCGTTATTATCGTGATATTAAAGAGCCAACACCATGCCACAGTGTCAAGATGACCCTCATCAAGCTGTGATGTCACCACGCCATGGACTCCCCGAGATCTCTTAGATATCAAGTGGGTCCTATGGCATCACACCCTGCCTTTGGCATCACCCTGGCACATCACCTTACTACGGTGTCATATGCTATCACTGTTGTGGCAGAATTCTGCCCTAATGCCACTCCGTCGAAACGTAAGAATAATTAACCCCTAGTTCTTTCCATTCCTTTGGCGGCGGGGGAGGATGGCCACAGGCACTGGTTCGAGCTCAGGAGGTAGTACTCAGCTGCTACCGTTTTCCCTTCCGCTTACCACTGCAGGTCAGGGCCCCCGTGGGACAGGACTTTCTGGCTCCCATAACTCTCTTGCCATGACCCCGCACCCACTTCGCGTCACCGACTCAATGCCCCAACAGCGACCACCCACCCCGGTTCTACACGAAGCCGCTCCCCGTACCTGACTCCATTCTCCAGCTGTCATCCTGGGCCAATTCCACCGGCCACTTGACTACGGCGGCCGCAAGGGACCCCGGGACTCGTAGTTCCGCGCTGCTAACGGCAGAGACGGAGACAGCGGCAAAGGCTCCTCCCCGCCCGGAACTGCGCTCAAACTGCAACTCCCAGAGGCGCCCTGCGATGGGAAAAGAAGCAAAGGAACGAGCGCGATTGGTCACTGGGGGAGCTCTAATGCCTGTTTTGATTGGCAGTCGGAGCTGGCGACGTGAGGCGGTCTTTGGTCAGGCTTCACCGAGATCCTGGGAAAGCGAAATGGAGGGGTGTGTGTCTAACCTAATGGTCTGCAACCTGGCCTACAGCGGGAAGCTGGAGGAGTTGAAGGAGAGGATCCTGGCCGATAAATCCCTGGCCACTAGGACTGACCAGGTAAAGCAACGCTTGGGGCCTCTCCGCTGGCGGCGGCGGCGGCAGCGGCGGAGGCCAACGTGGCTGCCCGGCCCAGCCCAACCCATGGGGAGGCCGGTTCCGAGAGGGCCAGATCCCCGCCCCCGCCGCCCCATCCTTACCCCAGGGTCACCTCAGGACTCGGGACCGGGCGGCCGGAGCTAGCCCCACAAACCGCCAGTGTTGTTTTTTGGCCCAGTACTTAGTCGCTGTATTTTGGATATTTCTAGAACGTTTGCGCGTTTCTCAGAAATGCCCAATCTTTGAGACATCCGTGAGAAGGGAAGTTTTTGGTTTTTGGAAGTGGATTTGTTTGCTTTTATTAGTGACTATTCAACGGAACACGTGTAACTGAACGCCTCAGCTGGGAGCTGAGGATACTGTCGAATAGAAGGATCAGACGTTAATAAAATAATCCCAAATCATATGTCCGATTATAAATTGTGGTAAATACTCGGGAGAGAAGTTGACGTGGGGCTTTCAGAACATATGGAAGAACCTGATTTAATCTCGCTTAGAAAAGCCGAATGTTGTCGTAACTGAAGAGGCTTTGCAAAGGAGGGAAGATTGGCTGTATCTTGAAGGATGAGTGGGATTTCCCTGGGGGATGAAGGGGCGTTCTAGGCAAAGGCAGAACAAAAGTGAGTGGACCTTGGGAAGTGTTTCTTTCTGCCCTCCTGCTCAAAAGACCCTCATGCTTTCACCCTGAGTTTCTAGAAAGATTCACGGTGCCCTCAGTAAGCTAACATACATTTATAGATTGCCTCCTATTTGACAGGCACCGTGCTCAGCACTAGCAAGACAGTGTCACATAATTACAAATCTCCATTTTGTGTGTTTGGGAAGAGAATTAGAAGTTCAGAGACTTTTTTTCTGGAACTTTTCTTTATTGCTCAACCTGAAAATGCCTTTGTCTAGTTTACCTTCATTTTGCTCTGGTGATATTTAATACTTTAGATTTAATTTAACAATATTAAGATTTAATAATACTTCTAACCATTCTTCATCAAGTCAATGGCATGAAAAAGGGAGAAACTATTCAAGATCAAAAGACTTAAGAAACATAACAAACATTTGCAACTTATGTAGCTTGTATGGATCCTGATTGAAACAAACCAACTGCAAAAAGGCATTTGGGGGACAGTTGGGGAAATCTGGGTATTTGATGTTAAAAAGGAGTTAGTGTTAATTTTAATCAGTGTAATAGCTATGTAGTAAAGTATTTTTTAGATACTCAGATATTTAGGTATGAAAGGTCATAATTTTTAAGATTTGTTTTTAAAAATCTCATCAAGGAGAAAAACAGATGAGGCAAGTATGGAAAAATAGTTATAAGATGTAGGTGATAGGCATATGGATTATATTATGTTCCCTGTATTTTTATATGAGTTTGAAATTTTTGTAATAAAGTTTAAAGTACCATTTTCTTTTACATAGGGCTAAGAAATATAGCAGTCACTGCAAAAAAAATAAAAGAGAGAGATTCCCTTTGAGAAACATGACTAACTCCTAGCTTATTATTTTTTTAAAGTAATGTTGCTCTCTAATTCTGTGTGTGGTATGTTTTTTGTTTGTTTGTTTGTTTTTGCGGTACACGGGCCTCCCACTGTTGTGGCCTCTCCCGTTGCGGAGCACAGGCTCCGGACGCGCAGGGCCCAGCCGCTCCGCGGCATGTGGGATCTTCCCGGACCGGGGCACGAACCCGTGTCCCCTGCATCAGCAGGCGGACTCTCAACCACTGCACCACCAGGGAAGCCCTGGTATGTTTTTTAAATGGTTATAATCTCAACTAGTTTCATGAATATTTCTTTCCCACAAGATACATTTGTTCTTCCTAGAGCATCTAGAAAATTCAGAGCTGACGGGTTTGTGTCCCAACTTCACGATTTACTAGCTGTGCGACCTTAACAAGTTGCTCACCCTGAGGAGTCTGTAAAATGGGGATAATATCCACTGTATAGGATCATGGGGATTACAGGAGATGATGCACGTAAAACTCTTAGCACAGCGCCTGACATAAAAGTACGTACATAATGGAAATAGCCAAAGCTGTATTTCTGCCAAAGCACTGAAATCAGTTTTTTGCTCTATTGCTTTCATGGCTCTAGTCTGCCCAGAATTACCTACTTTCATCAATGTATTCTCCTCATGTTACTAAAACCTTGGTCTCTCTTATGTAAGTAATATGGTTTAAGGTTACCTACCTGAGGATCCAGTGCTCTCCATTTCTTGTTCCCAAACTGTAGGTTTGCTGGCTCCAATATTAATTTTTGTTTCTGCTTTCTTGCCTTAGTGCTTCTATTTTTCTTCAAGAATGTTGGTCTTATTGCTTCTCTGCTTCCCGTGTAGGACAGCAGAACTGCCTTGCATTGGGCATGCTCAGCCGGACATACAGAAATTGTTGAATTCTTGCTGCAACTTGGAGTGCCAGTGAATGATAAAGATGATGTGAGTACTAGGCAGAGTTGATAAATTCCCAGTTATCTTTAGACTCCAGACTGGTGTTTACTAGAGCCCGAGTATTAAGCTCACAAACAAATTTTAACCTTTATGACTAGGAAGTTACAGCATGGCCCCAGTGACCAAATACAGGACTGGTGGTTGCATTATTTCAGAATGTTCATTTTGCCACCCATAGCCTGTAATTTAAGGTAAACATGCAGATCAAGTCTTATTATGATGATCCCTAAGAGACTACAAATCCTTTTTATTATGTTAGAAATTGTTTTTGGTGAATATTGCCTGAATAATGAGGGCCTAGATATCTTTTTTTGTTATATAAAGATTTGGTGTAATGGTATTGGTTATATTAGGATAAGACTTGTGAAGAATAAGGATGGAAATGTTTTTGTAGGCAGATTCCTTTTCGAGGATGCTCAATGAAATAATATTGATAATGGCAAAAAAGTAAAAACAGTTTAATGGAGGAACAGTTGAATACAGCATATATATACACCTAATAAAATAATACGCAACCAGGGGATTCCCTGGGGGTCCACTGGTTGGGACTCCGCGCTTTTGCTGCTGAGGGCACACGTTCAATCCCTGGTCAGGGAACTAAGATCCCGCAAGCCGCCCGGCGTGGCCAAAAAAAAAAAATAATGATAATGATAATAATATGCAACCAATAAAGTGATGATTCCAAAGAATGACATAGAAAAATTTTCACAACGTAATGATAAGTGGACATTGTGGAAAATGCACCTCACGGAACTTGATATCCTATTGGGGTATCCTTGATCCCAATCTTAAAACACATTAGAATTAGACTTATGTATTATTTCCATGTTGTGGGATTATGGGTGCTTTTCTTTTCTTCTATATATCTGGTTTCTAAATATCCTGCAGTGCTTAATGAGGGAAAGAGAAAGAATATTATTTTTTTAAACCATTTACACACAGCTCTGTAAACCCTGCCTAAATGTTAGCATTAATCCCTGTGCCTTTTCTCCCTGGTTTTTGTTCTGCCCACTTCTTTTACAGGCAGGTTGGTCTCCTCTTCATATTGCTGCTTCCGCTGGCCGGGATGAGATTGTAAAAGCTCTTCTGGGAAAAGGTGCTCAAGTGAATGCTGTCAATCAAAATGGCTGTACTCCCCTACATTATGCAGCTTCCAAAAACAGGCATGAGGTAGGGTTCCATTCCTAGGCTACTTCTTTTGAGTTCTAAACCTGTACGCAAACACAAATAGATCCCTGCATTGTTTTCTTCTCCATCTTCCCAGATTGCTGTCATGTTACTGGAAGGCGGGGCTAATCCAGATGCTAAGGACCATTATGAGGCTACAGCAATGCACCGGGCAGCAGCCAAGGGTAACTTGAAGATGATTCATATTCTTCTGTACTACAAAGCTTCCACAAACATCCAAGACACTGAGGGTAACACTCCTCTGTAAGTGACAAGTAGCAGTCATTTGTATTCTACCTGACATCAGCCCTCTTGCACTAATTCTTACACATCATTTCTTTTTTTAGTCTGCTTATAAATGTAATACATGTTTATGGCAAAAAAATTTGAAAGTACACAAAAGTATAAAGATAAAAATTCAAAATGCCTATCATTTTGCCACCCAGAAATAACCACTGATAACATTTTAATGTATTTCCTCCTTGTCTTTTATATGCAAATGTACATACTTTACATATGCTTTTTTAATTGTAAAATTGGGACGATACTGTGTATATAGTTTTATATCTTGTTCTTTTCACCTCATAGTATATTGTGAGCATTTTCCAATGTGAATAAATATTTCTAAACCGTTTTTGAATGGCTATCCACAACGCCATTTTATGGATAAGGCATAATTTAATGATTCCTCTATTACTGTATATTTAAGCTTTTTTGAGTTTTCCATTATTATAAATAATGCTACATTGACCAACTTTATACAAAAATCATTGGCCATACTGCTGATTATTATCTTAGTATAGAAGTTAGAAGTAGAATTGCTGGGTCAACAGATACACATAGTTTAAGACAATTGCTGTATATTCCGAGATTGCTTCCAGAGGAGTTGTATCATTGTACCCTCCCAATAGCAGTGTGAGAGTGCCTATTACCCCCTCACCAACACCAAAAATATCCTTGTCTTATAGGAAAAATGGTATTTCAGAGTTGTAATTTACATTTTTTATTATCAATGAAGCTAAACATTTTTTAATGGCTATGACTATATTCCTTCTCTAAATTATAACATTTTGTGTCCCTTTCTCTGTTTCCTTTTGGAGAATTAATTTATTTTTACTGATTTTTTTATGTACCCTTGACTTGACATAGTACAAATATTAACCTTCTGCCATGTTGAAAATATTTTTCCCAGTTTGTCTTTTCATTTTGTTTATGATTCTTTTGAAATAACCGAAGATTTCAACTCTATACAGTCAAACCTATTAATCTTCCCTCATAACTAGAAAGTGCTTCCTCACCCTGAAATTAGTTAACTATTCACCTGTATTTTATTATATATTTTTTAAAAACATTGCATTGGTTTGGTTTGGTTATTGTTTTTCATTTAACTCAAATCCATCTGGAATTGATTTATGCTTGACCTGAAGCTGTCCTCTACCTTGATATTTTTTCTACAGTACTTGGCCACTATTCTTCCTTATCGAATGGTGACTTTTTTGAACCAGAAATTCTGTGAGTCTTCTTTTTAGTCCAAAGTAGGATTCAATTTTTTTTTAAGTATTGTTTTCTTAACTCTTAGTTTTACAATTTTTTTTCTGTAGTTCTGAGCGACTCTGTCTAGAAAAACATGCATATTCTATCCCTTTTCTCCAAATAAGAAAGGCAGGGTGGCCTGGAGGAAATTTAGGAGTCAGGCAGTATCGGGTCCTGAGCAGAGCCTACGATTAAGGAATAGCTACATGCTGTTTACCCAATCCAAACTCAGCCACTTAAACAACTATATTAAATACTTGTATTAAGTAACTCAGAGAAGTTACTTAACTTTCCTGAGTCTAATTTCCTTATCTGTAATGTGAGGATAACAATTCCTTCCTCACTAGATTGTTGTGAAGGTTAAATAAAATAACATGTTAGGGTCTAATACCCTACCTGGTAAACCGTTAAGTGCCTGACAAGGTTTCCCCCTCACTTACTGCTCAGCCATGTCATCATAGGCAAAGACTAACCTCTGTCACAATTTCAACTGTAAAATGGTGATAATAGTACCTTGCTAACTTACAAGGTGTCTGTAACAATCAGATAATATAAAATTTTTTAAACTGCTTTTCCAAAATTTAAACCACACAATTGCTGTTAGCAGGTTGTGTATGGAGGTTTTTCTAAGTTCTAGCCTGGAATTATTGCATGTGTTTGGTGTAAACCACTAATCTTCATAAAATAAGGACGTTATTCCTTAGGCCGGCATTTACATCACTTCTGTTGTAGTAGGACCAGAATTGTGATTTATGATCTGGTATTATAAGACTATTCCAATGAATTTTAACTTATAAACAGTCTTCCCCATGAAAATCAGTTTTCCTTTCCAGATTAAGTAACTTTCCGATATTACACTACCTAATAATATGCAGTTTAGACTACCTGTCAGGAAATCCTAACCTTTACATAGAATTGCAAATGATTAATCCATCTTTGTGGGCCTTGATTTCAGACACTTAGCCTGTGATGAGGAGAGAGTGGAAGTAGCAAAACTGCTGGTGTCCCACGGAGCAAGTATTTACATTGAGAATAAAGAAGAAAAGACACCCCTGCAAGTGGCCAAAGGTGGTCTGGGTTTAATACTCAAGAGAATGGTGGAAAGTTAAGCAGCTTGGATTTACTCTTACTTTGTATGTTTTGTGGTTGTCCCCTACTGTCCTAGAAACTAATGTACTTGTGCACAAGATGTCATCTATGAATTATGAAGTTGTTTCATCTTCCAAGTATTATAAACATGTTGACTATTGTTCCTGCTGAGGTATTTTTTTCTTAGCTTACAACTTGCTTTCCAGGCATTGAATAACAATAATAATAATTGAGATTGTTCTATTGTTGTATATTATTCTGTATTGAATCTTGGTTAACTTTGAGTCAGTGATTCTGTGGCTGTTGTGAGTCTTCAGCACCCTGCCATGCACCCTTTATCCCCCTCTGAGGCAGAACAACCCCAATAGCACCAGGCCAATTGTTTTGCCAAATGTTTCTAGGTGGATTCTAGAATGTTCTTCCATACAGTTGAAACACATCGTAACTCGTTTTTCAAGCCCACTCAGAGGCCTATGCCAAATATTTCTGTTTTTTCCAACAGTATGGTTTAATTTGTTTTTGTTATAGGAGGAATACTTACATATTGTGAGGATGAAATTTTCAGTTCAGAGGGCAGGCACGCTATCCAAGTTTGGCATTCATAAACACTAAAATAATGAAAAATAATAGCCTGTGTACCAATGTATCTTTTTAATGATGAGCTATTTCCCTCCAAAATAAAGTGTATTGTTTTACACAGGCCTCTCACTGTTGTGACCTCTCCCGTTGCGGAGCACAGGCTCCGGACGCGCAGGCTCAGCGGCCGTGGCACACGGGCCCAGCTGCTTCGCAGCATGTGGGATCTTCCCGGACCGGGGCACGAACCCGTGTCCCCTGCATCGGCAGGCAGACTCAACCACTGCGCCACCAGGGAAGCCCAAGTTTATTGTTTTTATAAAGGAAGTTTTAAAGTACCTATATTAAGTCATCCTGTATTGAAAAGAATGTCAAGCTTGTTATGATGTGTAACAAAAATGTGTTTTTATTTGTATTTCAGAAACTAAAAAAATAAAATGTTGAGAGAATCTCCCAATTCTTTTTGCAAATCAGACACCCACTTAAGCCTTTAAATCCTTTATAAAGACAATTTCTTTATAAAGACAATTTCTGGGTAGCTCTGAAGTCAATAAAATCAGTGAAGCTTGACCTGCAGCTAAAATCTTTAAAAATAGTAATCTTCTGAATTGCTAATTAAATGTGGAGCAAAAGAAAATTAATAAGTGTAAACTTGATCTCAATTTAGGGAAACATTTTAAATGATTACTAGTCATAAAATCTAATGAACTGCAGGTGACTCTTCAAATTATTTTTTAATTTGAACTTTATGCTGCAAATATTGCTTGAAATAAGTAATCCAAGTGAGTCCACAAACTTCAATTAATTTGGGGTCAGAGACTTAATGACCAGTATCTAAAATGAGTTTTGTAAACGCAAACCGTGTTGTTGATATTCAGACCCTTTTACATAAGTATTTTGAGTGCTGAGCTTTACGATTATTAATCAGGGAAGCATATTCTTATGGAACTAAACTTTGTTTATTGAATGCCAGGGATAGAACTAATGACAGGGGAAATAATTTGTTTCTAATGCTTTTTAGCATGATCAAAGAGTAAAGTTATATCTAATAGGGCCTGTTAGGGCTGAAGGTATTCATAAGTACTGAGTTTTATTGTCTGAGGTAATAGGCTTTGTGAATGCAAAAGAAAATTCATCTTAGTTCTTTATAATACAGATGGAACCAGGCCTCAGGTAATTTGTAGGCTGTTGGCATTTTAAGTGAAGTGGCTTAACATTTCAATCATTGATTTGTGTAAACTAAGGATATTGATGGCCTCGGATATTGATCAGATTGTTACCTGTTCCCTGTAGGAAACCCAATAGAGATGAAGCTGATTCAAGTTCAGCAGGTTTTACAGTTACTTTCAAGATGAACTCAGGAAAGATGACAATTTTAATTGTAGAGCTTAACTGAGAATATAAGATGGAAGAAACAGGTAAATAGAAGAGTGGAAAAAATTACATTCTCAACTATCTATTGGAGGGAATCCACAGTTTCAGTGAGGTTCTATGAGTGAGATTCAAGATAATTCTGCATTTTACTTTGTAATCTTTGACTTAACAGCTTAACTGTATGACCCCAGTGTTTTGATTTCCCAATTTAACTATACCAACTACACTGAGTTCATTACATGGCAGCGTCTTCTACTTTCTGTTGCCATATCCTTTTATACTATCAAACCCCCAAAACCTTCTGTTAGCAAGTTTGATATAGTGTGGGAGCTTTCCTTTGGGTGTATGACTCTAGCTTCACAGTTCTATTGACTGCCTAAAATTGAATGCAGAAATTTTTATGTTCATTTTTCTGGGAAGAGGGTTCAGTAACTTTCATCAGATTCTCAAAGGGATCTGTGACTTCCCAAAAGGTTAAGGATCCCTGGTTGAGAGAAAAAAGAATGCTGAATCAATTATCAGTAGACCTGGGTTCTACAAAAGTAGAGTACCACACTTTATAAATGTTTATATCCATTCTCCATTGCAGGCATTAAGACGATAGAAATCATCTCCATTTTACAGATGAGCAGACACTGAGAACTAGCACTACAGCCAACACTAAAATCTAGCTTTCCTGGATCCTGATCCATTTTCTTTCTGCCTCTACTCAAAAACAATGGGCCAAATGGAAGGTACTGTGGTATTTTGATAATAACCCATTAGTTGTAACACCCCACCGACCAAACCCTGTGCTTTTTTTTAAATTCGTGGGTTTGGGGGATTTTTTGTTTGTTTGTTTTCTGGTTTCCCAGAACCTTCATTATCATCTCCGAGTTTTTTGTTTTTAGACCAAAGCTTCAAAGACAAGTGGGATTGAGTCTTCATTGATTGGTTTGAACATTTTATGAGACCCTCTAACCTGTTTTACAGGTTAAAGGTTGTAAAACCACCTTTTATTACTAAAACTTGGGTTTGTTTCATTGAAATTAGTAGTTTGGTGCAGTTGAAGGAGCATTACACTGGGAATCAGAGAACTTGGGATCTAGTATTGACTTTGTAAAATCTTAGGCAGATCATTTTACCTCACTTCACTCAGGGATTCTCCTCTGGAGATTGGGTGGGGTTCTATAGGAATGACCCAGCTTTTTAAACTACACTTACCCCTTCCTGTCTCCCCCACCAAGAATATAATTCTGCATCATCTCCCACTTCCACCCCATCATTGTCAGGAGTGGGCCATTGTGTGCGTTACTACCCTCAGGTGCACTGAGATTGAAAAAGTTCAAGTACTATTGATCTCAAAGCTCCTTTCTAGTTCTTCTTACTGAAAGTTCATCAAACCTGAGTTACAGGCCAGTGTAAAAGCTGCAAATATTAACTTCTCAGCATACAATATTGCGGGGAAAGTTCACTTGGTACTCTAAAGGACATGGGAGATCTCAAATGCATAATTTCTTGGTTGTTGCTCAAGAATTACTATGTTTTACTCCTTTTTTTTTTATCATAGATCACTATTATTTGGAGGCCCTCCACAGTGCTGTACAAATTCCAGCCTTCCCTTCAGTCAGCACACTACTGTTGATAATGACGTGCAAGAACTTGTCATAGTTAGAAAAGCTGTATATTACATGAAGACAAGAGCTAGCTCTGATTCTGCTCACCATTGTATCATCAGCCACAGTATCTGGTCCATAGTACCCATTCAGTAAGTGTCCAGTGGGTGACTGAATACACAGATGAATTTGGGGAGAATAAGGACCGACAGACAGCCCAAAAGCTGTTCCATTGACTTTAGCATATCCTAGTTGCTAAATGCTGAAACAAAGAGGTGACAGAAGTTCCTGGAAGTCTTTTTGGGTGGTGAGAAGTGAATGGTTAAGAAGCCAAGGCTGGTTTCGAATTTCGTTGGGACTACCTGTAAGGTCAGATCTTAACAAACGGCACCACGAAACAGAGGAAAGCTTCAAGTGAGCTCTTATTAGGGAGCGCTCCCGGGCGAGGTTCACTGGTCCGAGAGAAAGGGGGCCAGAGAAGTCGCGCCCGCGCGAGGGTTGGGCAAGATTTTATAGGGGAAGAAGGGAAAGGGGTGTGGTGAATCTGGGAGGGCACAGGGTATTCCTTATTTGGTGGTCTTTTCGGGTATCCTGGGGGACCGTTAGTCCCGCCCCTCGAAAGGCGGGAAGGCTGGGCTGGTTTCAAAGTCCCCAGGTCAGTTCCTGGAACTGGGTGGTCCGGAGAATTTCGTTCTGATGCAACCTGTGAATCTGATTGTGTTCCCCTGCCTCGGGCCAGTTGGCCTTACATCCCGACATCTTTGGTGTAATGGGGCGGCGTTCTGATCTCTGGCTACTTCATGCTGAATGGGGGCGTCGAAAGGGGAGTCGGGCGACCAGAGGTCCGAGGCTTAGGGGAGACCAGTGGGGGGGTTCTGTAGGAAGCAAGGTGTTAAGGACCGAGGAGCATTTGGTTTGTGGCCACCCGAGAGACTTCCTCCATGCGCCTGCGAAGGAACCTAAGAAAACAGGGAGCAAACATGAGCAAGATACAGATGAGAATTAAGGGGCCTAAGATTGGTGTTAGCCAGGTATAGAGGGTGGATCGCCACCAATCGGGAATTGGGGAGGCGAGGCGGACTGTTGGTGTTTGCGTTGGAGTTCTTCTCTTAAGCGATGGAGGGCTTTTACGTTGTCTTCGACGAGTCCTGTTTCATTGATGTAATAGCAGCATTCCTCCTGTAGGAAGAGGCAGGTACCTCCTTTGTCGGCCGTCAGGAGATCCAGGGCTCGTCGATTCTGGAGAGCGACTTGGGCTATGGAGGTGATTTGGCGCTGGAGAGAGGAGATGGAGCTGGCGGAGGCTTCAATGGCTAGCTGGAGTTTATATTCTAAGTCGCGGGATGTTGAAACACTATGTGTTAGGGAGGTGTGGGAAGTAGAATTGAAGGGCTGGTCGAGCGGGACAGCAGCCAAGGGCGGCCGGCCAGGCGAGGCACATAGAAAGCAGTCAGAGATGTTACCTGTTCCTGTGTGGTTGAGTATCTGTACTGCTTGACGGACGAGGGTCAACCAAGAAAAAGGATCCTCTTTGTGTTCGGGGTGAGGTAGTTGGTGTCTTAGGGCTTGTTCTGTTCCCTGGATGGCAGTGGCTTGTTCGCTCAACTGTTGGATAACTTTGGGAATCAAACTGATATATGAGCGAAAGACCCTGATAGAGCCCACGGGGTAGGCATCAGTTGCCCATCGGTAGGTTTTTCCTTGTACCCCTTTTACCCATCTTGTGTCCCAGGGATCTTTGATGTTGATGAATAATTGACCCTTGCCATTTCTGGTGAGCAGGTGGGATTGTCGGAGCGAGCTCCTGGTATCTAGTTTTGCCACATGGATGTTACATGAGTGATAGGGGCACCCCCCATAGGTCTCATTCCACCATTGACAGTAGTCTCGGGTCTGATCGTAAGTGAAGCAGACAGCGGGGGTGGACCATCCCAAGGGAACACCTTCTATGTTAAGAGATGGGGATCTGGACTGTTACCAAGGCCTGGCACCCATCTGGTTGGCAGTCTCCCGTGCCCAGGACTCGGGTGTGGGTCCGACCTTTAGCTTGCCATGTCCCGTGGACATGGAAGCGCCATAGGGACATCTGGTGAGTCCTGGGTGGCAGGAGGAGCAGCAGGAGGAGAGACAGGGTGACGGACAAGCCGTAGTCTCGTGGGACCCAGCGGTAGGGCTGTCCAAGTCTCTGGAGTTGGGGCCATTTTAAGGCGGGAAACATGGTACCAGGAAGGGTGTCCCAAGAGTTTAGCTGCCGTGGGAGTGGTGAGGATCACCGTACGGGGGCCTGTCCACCGTGGTTTGAGAGATTGAGGGTGTAATTCTTTGAGGAGGACGCTATCGCCGGGTCGTAGAGGGAGAGAGGAAGTTTCAGAGACAGTCACTGTCGGTAGATGACGGTCAGCGTGTTCGCGGAGAAGATGGCGAAGCAGGGAGAGGTAGGGAAGGTAGGAGGCTAGGGGTGGACTCTGGGTTGGTAGGTTGTGAAGGAGGAAAGGGCGGCCGTAAAGTAGTTCAAATGGACTGAGGCCAGTAGGAGTCCGAGGTGAGGCTCGGATTCGGGTAAGGGCTAGAGGAAGCAGGTCGGGCCATGAGACACGGACCTCAAGGGACAGTTTGGTGAGGTGGTCTTTTAAGATCCCCTTGGCGCGTTCAACCTTACCAGATGATTGGGGGTGGTAGGGGATGTGGAGTTTCCAGGTGATCTGGAGAGCCTGTGATACCTGTTGAACCACCTGAGAGACAAAGACGGGTCCGTTATCTGACTGAATGGAGACCGGCAGACCAAATTGGGGGATGATGTGTTGAAGCAGGATGGTGGCGACTGTGTCTGCCGTTTCTCGAATTGTTGGATAGGCCTCGATCCAACCTGAAAGGGTGTCAATGAGAGTGAGCAGATATCGGAAGCGTTTGCAGCGGGGCATATGGGTAAAGTCGATCTGCCAGTCTTCACCAGGCTGATGTCCACGCACCTGGTGTGCAGGAATTCGGGGCCGTAGGCCTCCTTGTGGGGAGACGGATGCACAGGTTTGGCAGGCCATGTGAGTCTTTGAGATGGCCTCTCTAAGTCCTGGCAGATGAAAGAGGGGGTCCAAAACACGGAACATTGCTTTTGGACCAATGTGTAAGGATTTATGGATGTCTGATAGGAGGCTGGCTGCTTGGGCCAGAGGTAGGGCAATTTTGTTGTCTATAAAAATCCATCCTTTGTTGTCTTTGTGTCCCCCTTTTGATAGTAAGGGAGCTTCCTCGTGCGGGGTATATGTGGGTTGGGTAGGACTGGTGAAAAATAGGAGTGGAGCTGGAGGATCCCCTTTTGTAAGCTCTCGGGCCACGGAATCGGCCTTCGAGTTACCTTGTGCTATTGGGTTGGATGGGAGTTGATGACCCCTGCAATGGATAATTGCTACTTCTTTAGGAAGCTGGAGGGCCTCCAGTTTTGCAATGAGGGAAGCGTTGACCACTGGGGATCCCTTAGTGGTCAGAAATCCGCGTTCCCTCCGTAGTGCTGAGTGGCTGTGTGCAATGAGAAAGGCATATTTAGAGTCTGTGTAGACGTTAACCCTTTGGTCTTTGGAAAGATTAAGGGCTCGTGTAAGTGCGATTAGTTCAGCCTTTTGGGAGGTCGTTCCTTCTGGGAGGCTGTTAACCTCGATAATAGTTGAGATAGTTACCACCGCGTAGGCTGCCCGTCAGCGCCCGTCAGGACCGAGTATCGAACTACCGTCGACAAAGAGATTGCGGTCCGGATTTGAAAGAGGGGTGTCAAAGAGTCCCTCTCTTGGTGGTTTGAAGGCTTCTATGACATGAGGGCAGGAATGGGATGGAAAACCCCCAGTGCCAGAGATAGGCAGGAGGGAAGCCGGGTTCAGGCGAGGGGAGAGATCAAGAGAAACAGCTGGGTTTTCAATGAATAGTAGATGGAACTCCTGGATGCGGGAGGGGCCCAGGAGGGAGAGAGACTTGTGGCCTAGGAGGTCAACCAGCCGGTGGGAGGAAAACACGGTTAGTGGGTGGGCCAGAGTCAGTGTGAGTGTTTGTTTGGTCAGTTCGGCTGCCGCTGCTAGGGCCCGAAGGCATGGTTGCCATCCCCAAATGGTTGGGTCTAGCTGTTTGGAGAGGTAAGCCACGGGGCGGTAGGAAGGCCCTACAGGATGGGCAAGGAGTCCAGTGGCTATTCCAGCCCGTTCATCCACAAAAAGGTGAAAAGGTCGGTTTGGGTTGGGCAGAGAAAGGGGAGGAGAAGATATCAGAGCGTTATGGAGGGTGAGAAAGGCCTGTCGAACCGCGGCGGAAGGAGAGGTGAAGGGTCCTTGAGGGGGTTCTTTAGCGGCTAGATATAAGGGTTTAGCGAGGAGAGCAAAGTTAGGGATCCAGTGTCAGAAAAATCCTATAAGGCCCAAAAAGGAGAGAATTTGTTCCGCTGTTTCTGGAGGCTGGAGTTCACGGATAATCCGGGTGTGGTCGGCTGTTAGACCTTTTGTGGTAGGGGTAAGGTGGAGCCCCAGGTAGGTTACAGAAGATACAGATAACTGAGCCTTGGCTGGGGAGACCCGATAACCGCGAGAGCCAAGGTAATTGAGGAGATCTGCAGTGTGTTGTCTTGAGAGGCTGAGAGACGGGCTACAAAGGAGGAGGTCATCTACATATTGAAGGAGTGTGCTGGGGGTAAGGGAGCAGGAAGTGAGGTCCCGTGCCAGCGCCTGACCGAAGAGGTGAGGACTGTCGTGGAAGCCCTCGGGAAGAACTGTCCAGGTGAGCTGACTGGAAGTATGAGTATCCGGCTCCGTCCAGGTAAAGGCGAAGAGGAAATAGGAGTCGGGATGTAGGGGGATAGTGAAAAAGGCATCTTTGAGATCCAGAACCGTAAAGTGGGTTGTGGATGGGGGGATATGGGAGAGCAAGGTGTATGGGTTTGGTACTACTGGGTGGAGGGGAACTATGGCCTCATTGATTATTCGGAGGTCCTGGACCAGGCGATAATCCCCAGAGGCCTTGCGGACAGGCAGGATGGGGGTGTTGCAGGGAGAGTCAGTGGGGATAAGGAGTCCCTGGTTTAGGAGTCTGGTGATAATAGGTTGTAGGCCCCTAAGGTGAGTCTCAGAGATGGGAAATTGGGGCCTTGATGGAAATTTGGAGGGGTCCTTTAGGCGGATGAGAACGGGGGAATGGTGTGTTGCTATTATGGGCTTAGAAGTATCCCAGACTCGGGGATTGATTGGATTCGGTGTGATTGGAAGAGGGGGATAAGAGGGGGAGGGTTCTAGAGACAGGCCGAGAAGAGGAAGCAGGAGTTGGGAGGAGGGGACCTTAGGGTCAAGTCTGACCAGCTGGAGGGAGGCCACTAAGTGGAAAAGGACATCTCGGCCTAGCAAGGGAACTGGGCAGGATGGTATGACTAAGAAGGAATGAGTAAAAGGGAGTCCTTCGATATGACATGGGAGTGGACCGGTCTGGAGTGGGAAGGATGGTTTGCCATCAATACCCATGACCGAGATCTGGGAAGGAGAAACTGGCCCGGAATAAGTAGGCAGGACCGAATAGGTAGCCCCCGTGTCCACCAGAAATGAGATGGACTTACCCGCTCCCTGTAGCGTTACCCTGGGCTCGGCGAGGGTGATGGGGGTCTTCGAGTCCGGGCGCCGTCAGTCGTCAGCCGATCCCAGCAGTTCGAGTGGCAATGCCGCAGGGTCGGCCTGCCCCCCGCGTGGAGCCGCTGAGGGAGGGCCAGTCGTAGGGCAGTCACTCTTCCAGTGGCCCGTGAGCCCGCAGCTGGGACAGGGCTTAGAAGGAGGTCGGGGATTGGGACAGTGGCGAGCCCAGTGGCCTTCTTTTCCACATTTGAAGCAGGCCCCCGGCGGGGTTGCCTTTTGCGGACCCCGTGGATGCTGTGATCCATGGGAGATGGCCGGCCTTAGGGCGGCTACAAGAGCTTGGGTTTGGAGGGCCACCTTCTGGTGCATCCGAGCCTGTCGGCTGGATTCTGCCAAATCCTCAGGGCCATTGTAGACTTTAAAGGCCATCTTTACCAGATCTCGAATAGGGGTTTGAGGGCCGTCTTCTGCCCGTTTTAATTTCTTTCGGATGTCCGGGGCTGATTGGGTGATAAAATGGGTGGCTAGGACCGCTGCCCCTGCCGGGGTGTCGGGGTCCAGCCGGGCATAGAGAGTTAAGGCCTCCGTAAGGCGATTGAGAAAGGTAGCTGGATTTTCGTTAGGTTCTTGGGTTCTCTCTTTTAGTTTTTCAAAATTGACTACCTTATGAGCGGCGGCCTGCATGCCAGCCAGGAGGCATTGGATCATGAGGTCGCGTTACGGTGGCCATCTTGGCAATCCTGATAAGTCCAGCCTGGATCGGTGCCAGGCACGGCAGTCGCTCCGACAGGCATGGAGTTGTCGGTAAGGTGAACCTGATCTGCATGGTTTCGGGCAGCAGTTTGAATTCTTTCCCTCTCGTCAGGGGTCAGAGTAGAAGATAGGATCACAAAGATATCGTGCCAGGTTAGATCGTAAGCTTGAGAGAGAGAGCGAAATTCTTTGATGTAGCGGGAAGAGTCGGCAGAAAAGGAGCCTAATCGCTTTTCTATTTGAGAGAGATCTTGGAGAGAAAAGGGAACATGAACTCTAACTAATCCTTGCGCTCCTGCTACCTCCCTCAGAGGGCAGAGGAGGTTTGAATCTTGGGAGTCGTGAGAGCGTGTATGTGCACGAATTGGCGAAGCAAGGGGCGTGGGAGGAGAAACCGTCGAGGGAGGCGGGGGACCGGTTGGAGGGGACGGAGAGGGTTCGGGAGGAGGAGGGACCGCCTCAGGGTAGGGTGGAGGTTGGAGAGGAGCTCTGGAGGGGGGAGAGGCGAGAGATTCGGATGGGTCGGCTAGTGGAGAGGGGTCATCGTCAAAGGAAATTAAGGGCTTGAATGTAGGAGATGTCTGTTTGGCAAGAAGGATCTGGGAAGTGGAACAATCGACGCAGAGGGAAGGGCGGGAGCGCAAATACCAGAAGGCCTGAACATAGGGGACCTCGGACCATTTGCCCGTCCTGCGGCAGTAATTATCTAGATCACGGAGGATGTTAAAATCGAAAGTCCCTTCAGGAGGCCATTTGGATTGATTGTCTAGAGGATATTGTGGCCAGGCCACAGTGGAATAGAAAATAAGCCGTCGGCGACGGAGATCTTGGGAGAAACTGAGGGCTGTAAAATTGGCTAGGAGACACCCCAGGGGCGTCTTAGGATCTGGTTTCGATTGTGAGGTTCCCATGACCCCCAGTCTGTCCCTGAGTGAATGGAGAGGGAGAGAGGCGTCCCTGGTCTCAGTCTCCAATTCACGGCAGGTCGGAGGGCGGTCAGGCGATTGGGACGTCTCCGCAATCACCCGAGGCCCGGCGGGTCGGAGAGCGGTCAGGCGATTGGGACGTCTCCACAGTTGCCCGAGGCCCGGAGAGAGGACGGAGGGATCCCTGACGCGGCCGTGATTAAGGACAGGGAGTCCGGTGGGCAGGGACTCTGAGGGTCGGAGGGAACAAGAGAGGGGGGCTTACCCCGTGTTCTGCCGGATCGTGTGGATGAGTAGAGGTTCCCTGGTTGTCTCCTGGGGGAGGGGAGGAGCGGCCCGCGCGGTAACCCGCGGGGCTTGGTACCCCTCCCGGGTTTCGGCACCAAATGTAAGGTCGGATCTTAACAAACGGCACCTTTCTCCAAAGAAGATATACAGAGTGCCAACAAACACATGAAAGAATGCTCAACATCACTAATCATTAGAGAAATGCAAATCAAAACTACAATGAGATATCATCTCACACCAGTCAGAATGGCCATCATCAAAAAATCTAGAAACAATAAATGCTGGAGAGGGTATGGAGAAAAGGGAACCCTCTTACACTGTTGGTGGGAATGTAAATTGATACAGCCACTGTGGAGAACAGTATGGAGGTTCCTTAAAAAACTGCAAATAGAACTACCATATGACCCAGCAATCCCACTACTGGGCATATACCCTGAGAAAACCATAATTCAAAAAGAGTCATGTACCAAAATGTTCATTGCAGCTCTATTTACAATAGCCCAGAGATGGAAACAACCTAAGTGTCCATCATCGGATGAATGGATAAAGAAGATGTGGCACATCTGGAATATTACTCAGCCATAAAAAGAAACGAAATTGAGCTATTTGTAATGAGCTGGATAGACCTAGAGTCTGTCGTACAGAGTGAAGTAAGTCAGAAAGAGAGAGCCAAATACCGTATGCTAACACATATATATGGAATTTAAGAAAAAAAAAATGTCATGAAAAACCTAGGGGTGAAACAGGAATAAAGACACAGATGTACTGGAGAATGGACTTGAGGCTATGGGGAGGGCGAAGGGTAAACGGTGACAAAGCGAGAGAGAGGCATGGACATATATACACTACCAAATGTAAGGTAGATAGCTAGTGGGAAGCAGCCGCATAGCACAGGGAGATCAGCTCGGTGCTTTGTGACCACCTGGAGGGGTGGGATAGGGAGGGTGGGAGGGAGGGAGATGCAAGCGGGAAGAGATATGGGAACATATGTATATATATAACTGATTCATTTTGTTGTGAAGCTGAAACTAACATACCATTGTAAAGCAATTATACTCCAATAAAGATGTTAAAATGAAAAAAAAATTAAAAAAAATAAAAGAAAGAAAAAAAAACAAACGGCACCACGAAACAGAGGAAAGCTTCAAGTGAGCTTTATTAGGGAGCACTCCCGGGCGAGGTTCACTGGTCCGAGAGAAAGGGGGCCAGAGAAGTCGCTCCCGGGCGAGGGTTGGGCAAGATTTTATAGGGGAAGAAGGGAAAGGGGTGTGGTGAATCTGGGAGGGCGCAGGATATTCCTTATTTGGTGGTCTTTTCGGGTATCCTGGGGGACCGTTAGTCCTGCCCCTCGAAAGGTGGGAAGGCTGGGCTGGTTTCAAAGTCCCCAGGTCAGTTCCTGGAACTGGGTGGTCCGGAATGTCTCCAGGGCAGTTTCTGGAACTGGGTGGTCCGGAGAATTTCGTTCTGATGCAACCTGTGAATCTGATTGTGTTCCCCTGCCTCGGGCCAGTTGGCCTTACACTACCCACTTAACTTTTAACTACCTGTAGCAAAATAAATCAGGTGGTACCTTATCTGAATGAGAATTAAGCTGAAACAATTTGGTCGAAGCTTAAGCTATCAGAATATTTGGGTAATGACCTATTCCATTACTTATCTTCTGATCCACTGATGAATAAGCAGGAAAAAAAAAACTTTCTTTTGTTCCCTTATTGGAAATCTCTTGAACATAGGAGTCCATTTTCCTGCCCAAGTAAAATTTAGTGAACACAATTTTGTTATGATTCTGTATTTTATACAGTCTCAGGATTCATCACAAACATAAATATATGGTATATTATGGATGTACTAATAGAAAATTAAGGAGACTGGGATAAAAGCTGCACTGACCCAGAGTGGCCTTATAAGTAGGTGGAGTAGTTAGATGGTAACCCACATGGTTTGATTTGAGAGGGGCTGAGAAAGCTTCTTTCTTCAGGAATATCTCCCCTCTGGATTGTTCCAGTGCTTGAAATTCCACCATTTTTAGTATCGTTGGATTAAAGAATTATCTGTCTTCAAGAGTTCCCTCTTAGGGACTTCCCTGGTGGTGCAGTGGTTAAGAATCCGCCTGCCGATGCAGGGCACACGGGTTCGATCCCTGGTCCAGGAAGATCCCACATGCCGTGGAGCAACTAAGCATGTGCACCACAACTACTGAGCCTGCACTCTAGAGCCCGCGAGCCACAACTACTGAGCCCACATGCCACAACTGCTGAAGCCCATGTGCCTAGAGCCCGTGCTCTGCAACAAGAGAAGCCACTGCTGTGAGAAGCCTGCACACCATAACGAAGAGTAGCCCCTGCACACTGCAACTTAGAGAAAGCCCGCACACAGCAACGAAGACCCAATGCAGCCAAAAATAAAAAAAAAAATTTTTTAGAGAGTCCCCTCTTAAAAGATAAATTTTCCTGAGAGAGCTAGTTTATTATCAACCTGAATGACATCACCGGATGATGAAAGATCATGTTCACTGGACAAGAACAGGTCACAGAACAGCTACCTTTTGAAAGGGTGGCAAGGGTAAAGATAGGTTGAGCAATGAATCCTGCCTGAGGGACTCAGATCCAAATGGGTCACTGAGCCAGTAGGTGCATGACAACCCTGGGTGTCTGGAAAATAATGCCAGAAGGCCAAGAAGGGAACTGAAAGGAGAGACCCAAAGATACCACTTCAGATTAACCTCACCTACTTCCCAACCTTGCCCAGCTAGGGTTTCTGCATTGGCAACATGTACTCTATATCCTTAAATCTGGACCATACCCTCCATTCCTGGCAAATTCATTATGTTGATTTCAACTCACCTTCCAGACTATCAAGATCATTTTGAGTATCCACGCACCCCAGGATGCATGATTTATTAAGTGTACCTTCTGTGTTTTTATCTAATTCACTAGTTCTTATTCTTGGATTCAGGGAGTCTGTAATTTATCTAAAACTGTACTTGACATTTTGTGTGTATAAGCATTTTTCTAAGGAGAGGGGTCCAGAGTTTTCAGTGTATTCTCAAAGTGATCCATGGCCTCAAAAAAGGTTAAAAACCGCTAATCCAACTATTTATTGGCATTTTGATCAGAACAGTGCTAATAAGAGCAGAGCTCTATAAGACCACCAAGAGTGCCTGCCTTCCTGTTCAGCACCAATTCAGCAGAAATTTGGGGGCGGTGTTGACTATTATATATTTTTAGTCTCTTGCGATTTACCTCTGTCATAAGAGTAGAAGGGAAGGTGAATTCCAGCTACTTTGGCATTCTGGTAATTGAAATTTTTAAGCTGTAAATGTTAGATCATTCTTAAGACCTTCATCATTTTGCTTCCTGAACCCATCAGATACCGTATGTCATAATATTGTATTTGGTCTGAATGGAATTACAGATGCTTCAAAAATCCCTGCGATTGGCTGAAAATTAACACATCAAGGAAAATGCATAAGTAAAAACTTGCTATCTCTTCTCTCCATGACTCTGGACAAGCGTAATATTAATTTTAATTTCAATCTACCCTAAAACCTTCTAAGACTCTACCTCAATTAGTGTATAGGTATGATCTATATACAAATGGTTTCACAGTTTCCTCTACATGAAAATCTGAATGTGATAAGTTAGAGATTCATTTTTTTAAAAGACTTCACTTAGGGGCTTCCCTGGTGGCACAGTGGTTAAGAATCCGCCTGCCAATGCAAGGGACACGGGTTCGAGCCCTGGCCTGGGAAGGTCTCACATGCCGCGGAGCAACTAAGCCCATGCGCCACAACTACTGAGCCTGAGCTCTAGAGCCCGCAAGCCACAACTACTGAGCCCACGTGCCACAACTACTGAAACCTGTGTGCCTAGAGCCCGTGCTCCACAACAAGAGAAGCCACAACAATGAGAAGCCCGCACACCGCAACGAAGAGTAGCCCCGGCTCACCGCAACTAGAGAAAGCCCGCGCACAGCAAGAGACCCAACACAGCCAAAAATAAAATATAAAATAAAATAAATAAAAATTTTTTAAAAAAAAGACTTCACTTAGAAGGAAGTCAGACACAATAAAGTGCATACTGTATGGTCCTATTTATATGAAGGTCAAGAAAAGGCAAAGCTAATCTCTAAGGATGGAAAACAAATCAGTGGTTGCCTGGGTCCAGGGTGATGGTGGGATTGCACAAAGGGACACAGGAAACACTTTGGGATGATGGAAATGCTCCATGTAGATTACCACGGTGATTTCATGGGTGTATACATCTGTCAAAACTCATCAAATTTTACACTTGAAATAGGTGCAGTTTATTGTACATAATGTATATATCAATAAAATTATTTATAAAAGATTTACCTTAGGATCATTAAAATAAGATTTTTATTGAGTATTACTTATTGAACCTTAAAATAAGATTTAAAATCTGATTGATTACACAGATGAAAAAGTCTACCGGTAAATTTCTTCAAAGTCAGATGTGGGTAAAAAATGATCAATAGAAAAGCTTTTTAACAGGTGAAGAGGTGATGTCAATGCATTTTAGTTAATATTAAGCATGTATACAAGATTGATATCTCTTTATTAATGTGAAATATCCCAACAGTAAAATAGATTAATTAGTTCCGATTATCCAAAATAGATCTTAAGTGTTCATTTAGAACAGTTTCCTACTCTGGCCCTTCCAAAGTAGATAGCATCAGACAGTGTGACAACATAATAGCTCATGCAAAGCTAAATTGTACATCACCTGTAGTATCAATATTTTGTATTCATTGAAGGAAAAGTGTATTTGGAATTGTTTGCCTGTACGTTATTTTGCATTTAAAAATTGGGTTATTTTAAAATTTTGCTGTGCTCAGATATTGGATAGCTGGTGGTTCTTTGGGAAATGTAATATGATAAATGAAGCATTAATTTTAAGACCTAGTGTTAAATGCTATGTACCAATTAATATGTACCCTTTATTTCCCTCTGGAATTTTAAGGAATTTTTTTCCAATCTATGAGATGATGCTGGTGAATTCTTTTCTTAGTGGTCAATGTGAAAATGAATAGGGAAGCTCTGTCAACAACAAATCCTAGAAATAATATTGAATCCAGTTAATGCCGCCTTGTCATGTGTGCATGTGGAATCTCAAAGAGTAGCTAAAAATAGAGAAGTCAGATTGTCTGAAATAAGACACACATGTTGTAAAACACCTTCAACTGAGTTCAAAATCATTTGTCATTTAATTAGTTGCGTTTACATGTTAGTCAAATTGTAAGTACTCTATACTGGTAATGCAGGAACCCTTGCATTTATTTAGTAGTTATCTTGACCTGTCTGCTTTGGATTGATGGTAGGAGCACCTTGTTAGAAGAGGGTTGGTCAGAATGGAGGGAGGTTGTGGGTTAGTTAGGTCAACTGAATTCCAAACGCCAGTAATGGGTTCCTTAGCGATGAACACTACTCAGGCCACGGGCCTATGTCTTAATCACCCCCTCTCCCTTATCACAGAAGGGCTCAACTACAATCGAGGGCTCCGGTTCCTGCTGTGGCTCCAGCTTGATCTCAAGCTCAGGCGCTGGGGCAAGCTCAGGCCCTGAGACCAGCTCCAGGGCAGGCTGCAAGGCAGGCTCAGGCTTGGGGAGAGGCTTGTCATCTGGCCCCAGGGTGGTATTAGGCTCAGCCTCATGGATGGAAGATGGCAGAGTTGCTTCTATTTGGATGATATCTTCATCTGGTATTGTCTCACACTCTGCACTTTGGTTTACATTTGTCATTGGTCTGCAGGAAGAAGGCCCAGGGAAGAACAAGTTAGGGTTTGACATCTCACATGGAGCCATAGGCTCTGTAGCCTCCGTGACCATAGGTCCCAATCTGTTCAGGACCTCTGTGATTTCTGATAGTCTGACTCACTGTCAGACCACGGGTCTCCATTTGGAGTGCAGAAAGGTTAGGTCTCAACAATATAATGAGAGTTCAAGAAAGACAAACCAGTGTTTAAGAGGTGAGAAAACTTATGAGGTTGAAAGGGTCTAAAGTTCTAATAAGGTCTTTGGCCAAATTCATGGCTCTGGTGCATATCTAGCACCCACTCCATCTAGCACAATGCTTGGCACTTGGTTGTGGAAGCACAGAAATGGATAAGAAATAACATTTGATAAGAAATAACAAAGTGGTCAAGAGCCTGGGCCCTCAGCACTTTTGCTTCCATGGGCCCCTTGTTCCATAAAATAAACATTAAAAGTTACATTTTATCACTCTTGGTAGAAGGACAAGTATATTAATATATTAAAACATTTTCTTAACCCTAAAAGGATTGTCGTGGCAGTTAAATGAGTTGATACACATAAAATGCTTAGCACAGAGTCTGGTACACAGCGCTTAGTACATGATAGCCATCACCATTCTTTTATAAAAGCAGTGAGGGTGAGCAGAAAGATGCCTCTATATCTTATGCTAAAAGGAGTGCTTAGGAAGAGCTGACTGAAAGAGACAGGCCTGAGAAATGTCTATTCAAGTAAAGGCAACAAAGTAAGGTCTTACTGGAGTTCTGTGGTGGGTTTAGAATTTCTCTTCCTTTTCTTCCCCTTCTCTTTTGCCTTGTTCCTCGCGAAGCACACCACAGAGAAGATAATGGCAGCACCTATTAGGGTACCCACCACGGCCCCGACAATGATTCCAACTTCTGGATCTGGAGGACACAAGCAGCTGGTTAGTAAAGTGGAGCATAGTGTCTGCCTCATCCACGTGCATTCGTGACCGGTGGGGAATATCCAGGGCATTCATATAGTGGGAAGGTGCCTTGTATAGGCTGAGAGCATGGAAACCCTTAGAACTCTTTCAGCTGGACTCATAGTGGGAGAAGAACGGTGACTGGCTTGACTATGTAGCCTTCCCATTCACATTTACACACATAAAGAGAAAAGAATATGCCAACTTGGGGGAGGTGGGGTCGCTTTAGAAATGTGTTTTCAGACTTCCCTGGCGGTCCAGTGGTTAGGACTCTGCGCTTCCACCGCGGGGGGTGTGGGTTCGATCCCTGGTCGGGGAACTAAGATCCTGTGGCACGGCCCCCCCGAACTAAAAAATGCGGTTTGGAGAAGTAAGTCTTCACCGTGCATTTGCTTGGGCAGTGAGAGAGACACGATGGAGCTGCAATCCGGTCACCAGAGAAATGACGTCTGTTACAGGCAGGGACATTTCACCAGGCTTTCCCAAAGCATGCGTGAAGTAGTTCCCTAAAAACCTTCTCTTCCATAGATTCCATGCTCACCAAAGAGCCTCATGCATTCTGGCCACTGGGAAGGGATATGCCCATTTCCATAAACAAGCATCTGGTTTATTAGATCAGTCTATGGAAAAACTTAATGAGTGTGAAATGATCCAGCTGAGCGCCAGACCTTCAAGCACTGAGGTATTGTCCCCAAGAGACCATGTCTGGATTCCAGGTGGGCCCATCCCCATCGGCCTCCCTTCAAGCAAGGATGAATATCTTATACTCTGAGATGAAAGGCTAGTTGAGTTGCCTGATCATTCTTTTAACTTTCTATGATTAAAGGAATACATGTGCATCATTTAGAAAGTCAAACAGTTCTACTAGGCTTCTAACAACAACAAAAAAAATCAGCAGTTCCTTTCTCCACTCCTTCCCATCTCTAAGTCCCATTCACAAGAGGAATTTGCCCCCATGTTTCTATTACACTTGTTCTAATATGTTCTGCCTTTTCCAAATTTTGTCATTTTCTATTGGCTTCCTACTCTGGAGGTTGAAGATTTAACTCTTACACCACTCCCCTCACATCCCGCCATATTCTCCTAATATAACATAAGATATCGTTAAATCAATGTTTGCAGTATTATGACCATGTAAATATTGTTCACAGCTGCAGAACATAGTATGACTCTTTCTTGTACAACATTTTAAAAATTTCCCCAAGGTTAATAATTGCCTCATTTGGGGATTTATGGGTTTTTTAATGTATTATTACTAATCCCCAAAATTTCTAGCAAAAGTCTTTTCGGTAGTTCAAACACATCAGCTAATCTATCAGTTTCTTATGTTGTTGTTGTTTCCTCCCTTGGAGACATCCCTTCTGGAGTCCTCCACCTTCCTCCCTGAGCGTTGACTGGTTGCCCTCCTAAGCCTGCTGCTCTGCTGTCATCCTTCAACCTCCTTTTACCCTCATCCTAATTTTAAAGAAACAGGCTTTGCAAGCTCCATCTCAAATAGCACTTCATTGGTAAAGCTGGCCCTGGTTCTATAATCATAATTAGTTGTTTTTTCTTTGGCATCCTATAGACCCTGTGCAGACCTCTGTTATAACATTTAACAAATTTTAGTGTTTGTGCCTCTAGCTAATCTGTGAGCTCCTTGAGTGTAAGACATATATCTTATTAATGTCTGAATCTCCATCGCCTAGGACATTCCCTGACATACAGTAGATAGTCAATGAAGGTTTGAGGAAGGGAGGGATGGAGGGAAGGAGGGAGGCAGGAAGTCAAGAAGGCAGGAAGGCAGGAAGGAAGCCAAATGCTAGACATCATTGAAAAGAGGATTCAAAAGGAAGCAAGGCTCAAGTACAAATCTGAGGAGTCTCTATATCTGCAATATGACTGTACCTCTAGAAAGGCAAAAAGAGATTGGGGAAGATATGGAGAAAAACAGCAGAAATGATCAAGGGAGCAGGGACAGAATGGGACCACAAAAAAGGACACACAAAAAGATGACATTTCCAGCCATAAAAAGAAACGAAATTGAATCATTTGTAGTGAGGTGGATGGACCTAGAGTCTGTCATACAGAGTGAAGTAAGTCAGAAAGAGAACAACAAATACCGTATGCTAACACATATATATGGAATCTAAAAAAAAAAAAAAACAGGTTCTGAAGAACCTAGGGGCAGGACAGGAATAAAGACGCAGACGTAGAGAATGGACCTGAGGATATGGGGAGGGGGAAGGGTAAGCTGGGACAAACTGAGAGAGTGGCATGGACATATATACACTACCAAACGTAAAATAGATAGCTAGTGGGAAGCAGCCGCATAGCACAGGGAGATCAGCTCGGTGCTTTGTGACCACCTAGAGGGGTTGGATAGGGAGGGTGGGATAGGGAGGGTGGGAGGGAGGGAGACGCAAGAGATATGGGGGCATATGTATATGTATAGCTGATTCACTTTGTTATACAGCAGAAACTAACACAACATTGTAAAGCAGTTATACTCCAATAAAGATGTTTAAAAAATGGCTGAAAGTGATACGAAAATGAAGGAGCAAACTGGAGTTGGAAAATGTCTGATTCCGGACAAATAAAAGGAAGAAAGCCCAGCTTCATAGGAGAATAATAATCCAATGGAACTGGGCCCCCTGGATATGGTATATATTAAAATCACAGATTCAAAGGAAGTTTGAAAAAATGAATAAATGACAGGATCTGAAATGTAATGAAATGATCCTTGAGAGGTGTAGCAAGGTATCCCTTGTGAGAACTTGCCCCCTAACTGGCCCAATTTGACAATCTCAGGCCCTCAAGTCTATGCTTAGTAACTAGGCACGTTTGAACTGCAAGGTTGAGGTTTAGAGGCATTGTGACTCTGCCAGTTACAAACTGAATGACCCTGAGCAAGTCACTTACCTTCCTGAGCTTTAGTTTCCTTTTCAGTAAAGTGAAGCTTAACAGTATATTCTGCCTCCTAGACGGAGTGATTGTAGGACTGAGCGGGATAATGCTCACAGCACGCGGCCAAGCGTCCGGCACATAGTTTGTGCTCCGCAATATTAGCTGCTCTGAATGTAGGTGCAAGTGTCGTTATTACTATTATTATTAGAGGCAGATTTCAGCAAATTAGTTAATAACTGGAAAGTTTGTGAGCTCCATGTTTGACGCAGATTGCTGTAGCTTCACCTGGATCTACCAACAGCATCACAAAGAAAATTCAGCCTCGTACTATGAATGAGGCTGTTGTTTTACTTTCTGGAGATTTCGTGAGGGTTAAGCAAATTAATTTTTGTAAACAATTTGAAGCAGCATGTGGCATATATTAAGTATTATGTAAGCATTAGATATTAGGATGGTCATCCACCATGTCAACCTATAAATAAAGCACCAAAGTCTCCAGTCAGGAAGGACTAACCAGGGATTCTAATTAATTTACTTGATTGGCAGGCCCAGCATACTTGACTTAAGGAGAAACTGTTAAAGTTATATGATCAACTCACGTGATGAAGTTAGGTCAATTTCACAGGAACTATTGCCAAGGTTGTTGATAGCGGTGCACTGGTAATAACCTTGTACAAAATTGGTGAGATTTCCAATAAACAAAATCCCGGTGGCTGGGTCTGTCAAAACCAGGAAATAGCATTTTGAAATCTCTTATGTGGGTAGAGATCATGTGAATGTAGCAGATCATTCAATGCCCACCCACTTCCTCACATTGGCCTCTCTTTCTTGAGATGTCCAGGGTCCAACTAGACCCCTGGAGACTCCCATCTGGGACGATGCCTATTTTCTCCATACCCACCACCTGCGAGCCAAAAATGGTCTTGGTTTCTAGAAGTTGGGGAGAAGACCGGAGGACAGCCATCTTGATGAGAGATTGACATTCTTTGTACATTCTCCTCCCAGAAAACTCGAAGACTGTGCTCTAAGGACAACATCCAGTCACACACACATGCTGTCGACCAAGCCCACACACCAGGCCTTGCCAGGGGCAGCAGAGGGCGATACTCACTGAAGGTTTCTTTCACTGGGACGATGTCTCTTCCTTCAAGTTTATACCAGTAGTACACCGGGGAAGGTGTTCCAAGCACAGAAAGGCAAGTAAGAGATACAGGATGGCCAGTTTCTGGTATTCCTTGGATGCTGCAAAAGGGCTTAGAAGGTTTGACTGTAAGGCAATGACAAAGAGTAAAAAATCCTGCATGACGAATGGCAGTCTGTACCAATTTTGGTCACTTCCTCACTTTCCTTTTGTAGAGTATGTATACTTATTTGTTTTTAATCTTTAAAAACTTATTTTGACAGTTTTCTAGCTGTACCACCAGGTGGGAGTAGAGCACTTCAGGTACAAAGACCTTCTGTCACTGGGCCATTAATATTCTAATAGCATCCATTCTATCTGCCTGCTCCCCAGATTCATAACCATGAATTTCTGCATTGTGCCTTAAAATATGCCTTTATTACAAAACAACTAGGAACATAGTTTATACTTTGGAAGCACAGTCTTAAAGGAAAACAGAACCCTTAAATACTTTGAGATAACTGGTTACTTATTCTTTTTAAAACATTGTTTTATTAATGCCATATTTTTCCTTTGTGAGTCATTTTTTGGCATTTATTCTTCTGGGGGTGACACAAAATAGAGGGTTTGAATTTGCCCGTGTCCCTCATCGGGAGGGGAGACCCGTTGCGGGGGAGGGGTGTGCTACAGGGCACTGAAATCTTGATTCATCCTTCATGCCACAAGCACTTACTTGAGTGCCTTCTGTGTGCCCAGCACTGGACTAGGCACCAGAGATTCAAAAGTGACTCTTGACACAGTTCTGAAGTAGGGTGGGGGAGTGGTAAGAGATTAGGCTAGAGAGCAGTGAGGCCATAGATTAGGGGGCTTCGTGTTTCATGTATTTTATACCGAGAGCAGCAGGACCACAGAAGGAATTTAAGCAGTGGAGGGATGATGATCATTCTAACGTTTTAGATGAATTGCTCTGACTCCAGGGCTTCCTGAGCCAAGAGACAGGAGGAGACAGATTCAAGCCGTATTAAGAAGTCGAGAGGGCTTGAGGACCAGCTGGATCTGTGGCATGAGGAAGAGGGTGGGCTCAGTGATTAATCCCAGGTTCCTGATTTGACAGCTGGGTACATGATCTTGCCATCCCCTGAGATAAATACAGGGTTAGGGTTAGGGTGAGGGTGAGGGTGAGGGTGAGGGTTAGGGTGAGTAGCAGGTTTTCGGGGAAGTAGTGAGGAGGAGGAAGGGGCGATGATGAGGTCCGTTTGGGATATACTGAGTTTCATCTGCGTATGGGGAACTCCTGTGGGAAGCTGAGAATCTGATTCTCCTCACTTATCTTACTGCTCACAGCTTATTCTATCCTCAGTCTGACTTATAGACAAGGATCTGAATCGATACTTTCCAATTCACCTTCCTTAATTTGGATATAAAACACTCCAAAGGCATAGATTCTCTGCCTTCGGCTAGTTAGACCCTAAATGCTCCAGGATGCCCAGCTCTCTGGCTCTTACTTGGGAGGCAGCAGTTAAGAGCACAGCTCTGGATCCACACCGAACACTGCTCCACAACTTTACCCTAGACGTATTTAGGCAAGTAACCTAACATAGCCAAACCTCAGTTGATTCATCTGTAAAATGTGAACAAGAGATTACCTGGCCTCCAGCTAATCCAAATATATTGTATTTATATAAATAAAATAATGTACATAGTATCATACATGTGGAATTGCTGTTGGCCACAGGCAGGAATGAACTCCTGCTGCCACATTTCCGACCTTGCCACTGATAATCTTCCAATCTCAGACTCTAACCCACTGTACATGTGAGCAGGAAAACAGATGGATATAGCTATAGTTCTTTGAAAATTTCACAATCCCTTCTTGTCTTTTAACAGAAGTGTACTGATTTGTGATATTCTGTTATAGTTTCAGATGTACAGCATAGCAATTCAGTATTTTTGCAGATTATGCTCCATTATAGGTTATGATAATGGGTATAATTCCCTGTGCTATACAGTATGTCCTTGTTGCTTATCTATTATATATATAATAGTTTGTATCTGTTAATCCCACACCCCTAATCTGTCCCTCCCCCTTCCCTCTTCCCTCTGATAGCCACTAGTTTGTTTTCTATGTCTGTGAGTCTGTTCTGCATATACATTCATTTGTATTATTTTTTAGATTCCACATATAAATGATATCCAGTATTTGTCTTTCTCTGTTGGACTTATTTCACTAAGCATAATATTCTCTAGGTCTTTCCATTCTGCTGCAACCAGCAGTATTCCATTCTTTTTTATGGCTTAGTAATATTCCATTGTGTATATGTACCATACCTTCTTAAGCCAATTGTCTGTTGTGCCATCCCTTCTTTTAAACAGGTGTCTTTTAATTAAAAGAAGTATTTTTCTGTTTAGCTCTTTATTCTTTCTTTTTTTAAATAAATTTATTTATTTATTTTTGGCTGTATGGGGTTTTCATTGCTGCGCGCAGGCTTTCTCTAGTTGCAGCAAGCAGGGGCTACTCTGCATCGCGATGCATGGGCTTTTCACTGTGGTGGCTTCTCTTGTTGCGGAGCACGGGCTCTAGGCACATGGGCTTCAGTAGTTGTGGCTCATGGGCTCTAGAGCGCAGGCCCAGTAGTTGTGGCACATGGGCTTAGTTGCTCCGCAGCATGTGGGATCTTCCTGGACCAGGGATCGAACCCATGTCCCCTGCATTGGCAGGCAAATTCTTAACCACTGTGCCACCAGGGAAGTCCCTCTTTATTCTTTCTTACTGTTGATTTCCTCAGATGGAGATAACTCCTTGGATTTGCCTATCCTAAATAAACTAGGCTATTTAACCAGAAATCCAGTGCACCTATCACTAGATTTAGATATTGCCTTTTTTAAAAACATGGTGATTTTATTCCACTATAAGTGGAATAGAATAATCTGAATCGAAAATTAAATGGGGGTGCTTCATCACGAAGCCAGACCCCAGGACTTGAACTAATTATGGACAAAACCCTGGAATTACTTGCATTCATTTCTTGAGCCCAGAATCAAACCCAGATAGGCATTTTTTTATTTTGCTGAACACATTTTTCTTTATTTTTTATTAACCAAACACTTAGTAAATCACTTTGAACCACATCCCAAACCCATATATTTTCTAAGGCTACTGATTCAGTATTGAATTGACATTTCATCCAGTTAAAGTCCCCGACAGAACTTGGATGTTTTACTGGCAAAGCCACTGATCTACCATTTAGCTTTATTGCTTTCTACAGAATTGGGATGGGAAGAAGAGGCTCACCTCAGAAAATTAATGAAAGTGCTTCACTGTGTTCTCAAACCTTCTCTAAATTCATCATTTTCTTTTTACGTGCCAAATTGCAGAAGGAAGATGATGCTCCTTCCAAGTGCATACAAAATAATTATTCAAACTTCTGCTGGGTATTTTTCAGAGATTCATTCTCTAAGGCTATCATACCTAATGGAAGTCTCTCAATTGAATGGTCGTCCAAACCACCTGGGCCTTTGTGCATTGCTCTTTCCTTCACCTAAATCGTGCCCTGCCACCTCAGCCCCTCTTCTGCCTGACACGCTCTTGCATATCCTTCAACATTCAAGGCAGAAGTCACTTTCTCCAGGAAGCCTTCTCCAGTTCCCCCTGCACGGCTTTATGCCCTTTCCCCTGTGATCTCCCAGCTCTCCTCTCCTCCCTCCACCGTAAGCTTATGTTATATATCTGCCTCCCCCACTAGACTTTGAAGTTTAGGAGGGCTGGGAGCTGAACTTTGACATCTTTCCATCTCCATTGCCTACCATGGTAACTGAACATGTGTTCAGGGTTTGCCGAATGAATTTATGCATAAATGAGTGAATACATGGGATCTATGTCTACCACTGGGTTATGAAAAGTCTCCGAAAGATGCATTGCTAGGAAGAGCAATATTTAAGGAAATATCAATACCTTTCTCCTCAGTTGGTCTCCCTTACACACTTGCCGCTACCATGCCCCACCCCTCAGTCAGGGCAAGCAGAACAGGCACTCATGTGCAATAGAACTTGAGAACTGCAAGCAGCCTCTGCAATTTTTAGAGGAAATATCAGTCTCAAAATTTCCAGAAAGCATAAATTTGTGGAATGCCTTTGTTCTTAGCCTAATTAATAAAAATAGGATTTTGAGAGTTCCCAAACAAAGAAATCCACAGAGCCTTCTGTCTCTTATCTTGCCTGGATACTGGATGCTTAAGGAAAAGTCATGGCACAGTCATTGCAAGAAAAACTGACCCAAAGACGCATGGGAAAAAACAACTTAGAGAGGAAATGACCCTCAACTTCTTATGGAAGTTGATTGGGGACTCTCTGAACTTTAAGAATATTAACCACCCTAACTTTACCTCAGGGCTATTTCCAAGTTCAGAGAAAAAGAGGCTTGGCTTCTTTAGGTTGTTTCTGGTCAGGACAGCCCAGAGCCAGGGAGTAAGAGAAAAACATTAGAGGACTAATCCCTCAAATTCTATGAACACTGAATCTCCAGCATATCATTTGATTCTCATAACGATAATATGACAGGGCAGGAATTTCAACCCCATTTCAAAATGGCCAGAGAAAGGTGGACTGACTTGTCTGAGGCCACTGAGTAGCAGAGTAAGAGCTAGAACCTAGGTCTTCTGACTCCCAGCCTGATGTGCTAGCATCTATTCCACACTGGAACATCAACTCTCCCAGGAAAGGGCTTGTGTATACTTCTCTTGTCATCCCCTTTACCCCAAAGCCTAGCACAGGGTACAGCAAAATAAAAACATGATAGAGTCATCCCGTTCCTAGAAATCAGCTCTTGATTACCTTTTCTTCTTTTCCAGGTGGGTAGATGCAGTGGCAAACCTCACAGTAAATAGCTGATTCTTTTTAGGCATCACCTGGGCAGCAAAAGCTCAGACAGTTCCGGGCAGTCCTCCTGGGGTGTGCACCTTGTTACCAATTGCAGCTTTTCAAAGCTACTCAATTATCAAGTCACTGGTTTGATCTAGTTCCTCCTTTCCCGCGATGGATATACACAGCTCAAGAGCAGCAACGGCTAGATAAGCTCCATTTGGGTTACTTAGAAGTGGGAGAGCCCTTAGCTCACTGGTTAGTTGGTGAAGGTTGACAGCCCTTTCATCCCTCCCTTCAGTACATCTGAAGGCCTGCAGACAGGACCCGCTAGGCATACAGACAGGGGCAAAACTCCCATTGTCCTCTCAGACAGAGACTGGAAGGATCCCTAAGAATCACCAAAATTGTGAACTTCCCCAGGAGCAGAAACCACGCCTCCATCCTGGCTCCTGGCACAAAGCAGGCACTCAATAAATGCTGCATAAATGAACCACTCCAAATTCATTTAAGAGCAGATATGACTGGCCCCATGTCACATACTGAATATTTGTGTATAAATAAATTAATTCTCAACTCTTTCTTTTTTTCCAAATAGCATTAATATTTTAGAAAGGGATCCATCTGCCTTTATGCCACAGAATGATTTAATGGTGGGAATTGTGGCTGGCTTTGGAGAGGTAACAAATTGACAGTTGTTTCCCCCAGGTAGGACTGGCCCTAATTGGAGGTTCCCTCGGAAAGAGTTGCTAGTGATCATATAGTGGGACTGTGCATTTTCCCATCTGTTCTCATCGCATCCTTCAGAGATAGGGATCCAGGAAGTGGTCATCTATTGCTACCTGTCATGTTGGCAGCCCTTTTGGTTTGACAATTGTTTCAACATGTTGTATGAGTGATTTCTCAGTGTTACTCTGTGGGTTGGGTTTGCGGTGTGTCTTTATTTTCCCGATAATAAAAGGAGCAGGGAGGATATTTACCCTGGGGCTTAATTGGTACCAATAACTCACTGCCCTAGCTCATTCAATTCCTAAGTTGCTGCAAGAAGAGAAAAAGCAGAAAAAATTGTCCATACCTAACACACTGACGTTGAGGGTGCCTTGATTTTTGCCGAAAAAGTCAGGGGGGTTGTTAACATCGCAGACGTAGATGCCACTATCTGCTGGTTGCATACGTGCAATAGTGATGGATGCGTTACCTGGAGCATTGGACCCTACAATGCGATCTTTAAATTGCCCGATGGCTGTAGCTTGTCCACCTTCAGAATAGTAAATCTAGGACAGAAAATGACAGAAATGAGAACTGGACAGTGTCCGGGGCTAGGGTAAGCTACGTGGAAGTTCCCCCTATCCAATGTTACCTACTTTGACATTGAATGAAAAAAGGAAGCAGTATCCCCCCACCCCCACCCCCGGTAAGGAACAGGTCCCTGTGGCAAAAGTTTCTCAGCTCAGTGGGACACTTTAGCTTTCTCACAGCATTGCACAGCCACGACCTCATTTGTGCTCAAAGCAACTCTGTGATGTCATCAGGGCAGGGAGATATGCATATCTTATAGACAGTAGGCAGCTGGAGCTGACAGAATTCAACTCCTAAGCTTAGGCTAACAGATCAAGATGCTCACCTGATGAGTCTACTCATCAAGAAACTCATTATATAGGACACAAACATCTGATGGGAAAACCAAAAGCATCGTCTTTCCTACTTGATAAACATTTTTGATTTCGGTTTACTTTACCCAGTGGGATTATCTAGAATATCTGATTTCCCTAAAAGAATATTCACGCTCCTTACATGCATATTCCTTTGGGTAAGCAAAACTGAGTTCATCCTGTTTGTTAGAAGAATAACATTTCAGAGCAGAGAGGCTCCTGAGAAACCATCTGGCCCCATCGCTTCATAGTGGTGGTGCGAGAATGAAGCAAAGTAACTCAGCCAAGGGCCTAGGAAGTGCTTGGTCAATGGTAGCTGCTACCTTTCTCCCCACATAGCAGGAGGCAGAACTGGAATTATTACTGCTTTTAGACAAATAAGGACACTCAAACACAGAGATTAAACGACTCACCCAAATCCATAAAGATTTATTTATTATTATTATAATTTACTAGATTTAAGAAAGATCTTGATTATAGTCCCATCTCTGTTAAAGAATATGGATATTCAGATCATAATGGCAACTGTGGAAGCAGCATGGTGTGATGGAAAGAGACCTGGTCTAGGAGTAAGAAAACCTGGGGTTTATTTATTTATTTATTTATTTTAAACATCTTTATTGGAGTATAATTGCTTTACAATGGTGTGTTAGTTTCTGCTTTATAACAAAGTGAATCAGCTATATGTATACATACATCCCCATATCTCCTCCCTCTTGCGTCTCCCTCCCACCCTCCCTATCCCACCCCTCTAGGTGGACACAAAGCACCGAGCTGATCTCCCTGTGCCATGCGGCTGCTTCCCACCAGCTATCTATTTTACATTTGGTAGTATATATGTCCATGCCACTCTCTCACTTCGTCCCAGCTTACCCTTCCCCCTCCCCGTGTCCTCAAGTCCATTCTCTACATCTGCGTCTTTATTCCTGTCCTGCCCCTAGGTTCTTCACATCCATTTTTTTTTTTAGATTCCATATATATGTGTTAGCATACGGTATTTGTTTTCCTCTTTCTGACTTACTTCACTCTGTATGACAGACTCTAGGTCCATCCACCTCACTACAAATAACTCAATTTCGTTTCTTCTTATGGCTGAGTTACATTCCATTGTATATATGTGCCACATCTTCTTTATCCATTCTTCTGTTGATGGACACTTAGGTTGCTTCCATAAGACCTGGGTTTTAGCCATGCTGGACCTCTGACTGTGACATGGGGGCAGTAGCCTCTCCTCATGTCTACATGGCAACCTACTTTGCAATAAGAAACAAAGTTATTTAATCTCTCCAAACTCTAGTTTCCACATCTGAATAAGGAACCAGAGTAGTGTTCTCTAAAATATGGTATGTACTCCCTAAGCATAGGCCGACAAGTTGATTTTAGGTGGCAAGAAATTGAAAACTTTAAAAATGTAATGTGTATTAGAGACATAGCTATCACATCCAATCTGTGACTTCATGGATATTATTGCTTACAGGGAAACTAAGGCAGACATTTTTAAGACTTCTAAAAACCAAGTCAGGGAGTGCCCTGGTGGTCCAGTGGTTAGGACTCAACACTTTCACTACCGGACCCGGGTTCAATCTCTGGTCAGGGAACTAAGATCCCACGAGCTGCGTGGTGCGGCCAAAAAAAAAACAAAACAAAACAACAACAGCAAAAAAAACCAAGTCAATAGAGAAAACAACATTAAATAATTACTAGTGTTGGTAATACACAAATATGACACAAATCATGAAGATGAGACATGAATGACTAAACTTTGGGAATCACTGGACTAGGTGGTCCCTGAGGTCCCTTCATAATACACAAAGCCTATTTACACTCTTTGCTAGTTTCATATAAATGTGTATAATTCCAGTGATTGTTTTTTATTATTCAATAAACTGGGATTGCCCTAGTCCAATGGCAATTAATATTTCATAAAATCTACTAGAAGAGACTTATGGTTCATTTAATTCACTCTCCTCACTTTACAGAAGAGACTGAAGCTCAAAGAGGTTAAAAAAAAGACACACAAAGTTAACAGTGGGGCCGGGTCAAGAACGTCGTTCTTCTAATTCCTTGTCCAGTGCCTTTTACATTAACAGGCTAACGAGAGGGAAGGCAATCAGTAAACCAAAAGATATTGTCTAGATAAATTCAAGTGTATTCTCCTTCAGGTAGAAAGCCAATATACTTTTAAACTAAAGCAGAAACGGAGATTCTGATGGAAAATTCAAAGAAAAGAGTATATTTAAGGAGAAAACAACTTGTCTCTCTCCTCCAGTTCTCTAACATCAACTAGCTTTCTTTTCTGCCCTAAATGAACCATTTATAATTCAATTCACACCTACTGAAATCACAAACTTTTGCCCCAGAGGGGTCTTGTTTGACTTACAAACTGGAAAGCCAGTGTAACCTAAGGTATTCAGGTAGGCCAGGAGGAAGTTCAACTTGTCAAAGGTCTATTACCTTCATGTGAGTTGACGTCCAAGATATCCAGCTTTCCATTTCACTAGCCAGCGCTAGCCTTATTTACTTTCTAATTAACAATTTGCGGTCCTGTGGACTCTTACCTGGAAAGCAGCCTGTGGTCTATCAAGGAAGCCCTTTACAACTTAGACATCTGGCCGCTTCCCTGCTCCTAGGAGGACTGAGGGTAGGTCGGCCTGTTTTATGTTGAAGCCTGATGACATCACAGGGAGATACATCAGTCCTGCCTACGGCCCACAGTAAGTCCCAGAGGATCTAGTTGAAAGGACTTTATTACTGCAGAAAACGGGGCCACGAGAATGTGTTTTAGGTCAGCACTAGGACATGAAAAGAAGCCACGTTGTAAAAGTCTCACGAGTGGCCAGGAATCAATGAGCAAATAAGTCAGGAGGCCCTGGACTTGTAACTTCCCGACAAAAAGGACCTTCACCAGCCCTTCTATCCTTGCTCCTCGCACTGTAGCCTGATATATCCTGCCGTCGCACAAATAATACTGGAGGTGTCTGGGAGAGAAATGGAGGTAAGGCGGTGTAACACGGAGACCTAAAAGGGAAAGGCCTTGGCCTCAGGGTGCTGTGTGAGAAGGAAAGTCCCCAGGGCAGGTCAGCGGCCAGACACACAGATGGAGGGACTTTCTGTTAGGGGAAGTCCACACTGTCACACTGTCCTTGTAAAGAGAAACAAAATGAAATGCTTTCCTGAAACCACTTATCTAATCACACAGGAAGGACTGAAACTTCGTTCGATTTTCCACAAAAGAATAACCCTTTTAGAAATCAAAGCTGAACAATGGCCAAATCCCGGCCCATGATCCTGTGAGTCTTGTATACTTTTCAAAGAAAGTATATTGTCAATTTAGAAATCAAAGCAATTGAGGCCCAGGAAAAGTCATGGTTGTTCAACAGGCCACATCCTTTGGGGGTGGTGATTTGGGGGCTGACAAGTCAGCTTTAAGAAAACCCATCCAAGTGTTCCCTTAAGTGGTGCTTGTTCATTCTTTTGCCCACTTGCCCTCTGTGTCTGTGTTCATGACAGACTGCCCCACTTTCCCCCCAAGGTCCTCTCTGCCTGCCCCTTGGTGATATTAGAGGCTGACATGTGGAGACATAATAGCACATTAGTTATAAGAGCCCCTTAGAGATAACTTAGCTCATGGTTGCTAAGGCTGAAGAGCCTTCAGGAACCAGCTGGATATTGGACATATGGGAAATGGCTGGGAGGGGCTGGTGGATAGTGGTAAGATCATGGAGGATAGTGGGAACTGTGGTGAACTGGAGAGCCAAGACAAACAAGGCTTTCAAACTGTGGAAATGAACAAAATACTGGGCTGGCCAACCAACATGCATCCACTGGCCAAATCAGGCCCAGAGGCTGCCAGTTTGCAACCTCTGATTCATCCTCTTCTATTACAGAAAAGGACACTGAGGCCCCAGTAGAGGAAGTGATCTTCCCAAGGTCACACAATTTGTAGTCAGACCTAGAATCCAGACCTCCCAATTCCCGCTGAATACCTTAACACGGCACTCATAGCCCTGCCTTAGACGAGGAAGATTCCCAGGCAGCCTTCCCCTCTTGGGGCCATCCCATCCGCTACTCCAACCCAACCCTTCTCCTGCCAGTTGCTGCTATTCATTGGCATGATGCTTCCCATGCCGAGTGGGTTCACCACATGAGGCCTTCGACGGCTGCCAGCTGCAATGACAGCCTTTCTCTTCCTACTGTGCCAAGTTCCTATTCACAGGAGGCCATGCAGCTGGGAGCCAGATTTGTCCAAAAAGATTTCTTTCCCCTCAGCTTTGTGACACTGCTCTCTAACTAGAAGCTGGAGTATAAACAAGAAGGGTTGAAAGAATTCAGTCTGCTTTCTGTTTGAGTCTGAGTTGGAGTTAATAAATGCCTTTAGCCTCCAGAGCTGCTTTGTGGGTACATTTTGGAAATGAGGAGGGCATGGAAGTCCACAGCAAACCACCCATTCTTTCCCTTCCAGCTTCTTGCTTTCCTGCACTGTTCATAAAGGCGCTAGCCATGGGAGGTGAGGAGTATAGAGTGGCAATGGTCTCAAGTCCAGAATTTTCTCTAGACTGCATGGGGGGGCTGGGATTGCACGTGGAAGGAATATAACACCAAAAGGAAGGCTTCCCTGCCTCCAAACCACTCCCTTCCCAGCCTGCCATTTGCCTGAGACACCCACCAACCGAACTGCTTCTTTGAAGCATGGAGGGTTTCGGCTTAAATTATTTTCTTCGGGAGACAACAAAGTGAACGATCACCAGTCCTTAACACCTTAGCATTACACTAATTTATCAGATTTAACAAGGATAGACACCTGAGGGAATGGGACACAGAATAGATAAACTTTGATGGGAAGGGGTGGTGGGAAGAGAAGAACTTGGAGTGTTTCTCGGTGGGAGCCACACTGGCATTTGGGGCAGACAATTCTTTCCTGTGTGGGTCTCTCCTACATATTGCAAGACAATAAGCCTCTCTGGCCACCACCCACTAAATGCTGGTAGTGACTCCCATTTATAACACTTAAACCAATATTCCTCTCATTTTCAAATGCCCCTGAGGAGATGAAGCACCCGCACTCCACCAACATCTGAAAAGCATTTGATAGAATGCTATCTGCAGAGGCCAAGTTGGAAGAATCTGAGCGGCCATGGAATATAAAGATACTAGGTTCTAGAAAGAGGTTGTCCACATTATATGTGTGTTAGAAAGGTGAAGATGGCACAGGGTTTCTTCCACTGTGGCTATTCTGGAAGAGTAAGTGTTGTTTGAGAGACTCATGCTAAGTAGGGTCAATGCCTGTTCTGTTCATGGGCAGGTGAAGTCTCTGTACTTTTACCAGTGACTAGCTGGGTGGTAGAGGAGGCCATTCATGTGATCAGAGGGGAACCAAAACTTCTATGCTAGCCTGCCTGTTCTGGGGCCTAGAGGCTTCAGCTGTGACTCCCTGCTGAGGGACTGACTATCTGAATCTGTCCATGTCTTCTGAGAGGAGGGCTTCTCTAAGAGAAATAGCATGCTAATGAATACCCTGGCTCCTGGTCAGAAGACTTATGGAATACTTCCATAGCCCCCATTCACAAAGGAACCCCATGGGGGGGATAGTCAGTAAGAGATGATATTCTCTCCAGGGTACTGAGAAATACTAGGTCTTGGAGTCAACTGCTCCTTTAACACAATGATCTTGGGGGAGGAAAAGAAGATGAACTTATGACAAGAGTTGACCACTGCCCTGCTCAAGGCAGCCACAGGTCCCAAAGCCTTTTGGAGGAAGCTGAAAGGAATTCCAGACATGGGCATGAGAAGGCAAACTCAAGACTGTCCCAGCTTTGCCAGGGGCTTGTGCTGATCTGAATTGTTACCAAACTCAGACCCTCCCATCCTACTCCTAAAAGCTGGTGCCATTGTCCTAGAGACCCCAAACAATGAAGGGGTCCAGTACAGGTGTTCTTGCCTGACAGGTCCAACTACATCTTTCCCAAGCTTCTCTTGCATGCACCATTTTTAGACACTGACTGACTGCCTTTTCCTTCATACCCTCACTATCGAGGCATGGGCTGTGCTGTGTTTGATCAGAAGTGGGTGAAAGCTTTCGACAAAATTCAACACCCATTCATGATAAAAACCCTGCAGAGAGTAGGCATAGAGGGAACTTTCCTCAACATAATAAAGGCCACATATGACAAACCCACAGCCAACATCGTCCTCAATGGTGAAAAACTGAAAGCATTTCCACTAAGATCAGGAACAAGACAAGGTTGCCCACTCTCACCACTCTTATTCAACATAGTTTTGGAAGTTTTAGCCACAGCAATCAGAGAAGAAAAGGAAATAAAAGGAATCCAAATCGGAAAAGAAGAAGTAAAGCTGTCACTGTTTGCAGATGACATGATCCTATACATAGAGAATCCTAAAGATGCTACCAGAAAACTACTAGAGCTAATCAATGAATTTGGTAAAGTTCAGGATACAAAGTTAATGCACAGAAATCTCTGGTATTCCTATACACTAATGATGAAAAATCTGAAAGTGAAATCAAGAAAACACTCCCATTTACCACAGCAACAAAAAGAATAAAATATCTAGGGATAAACCTACCTAAGGAGACAAAAGACCTGTATGCAGAAAATTATAAGACACTGATGAAAGAAATTAAAGATGATACAAATAGATGGAGAGATATACCATGTTCTTGGATTGGAAGAATCAACATTGTGAAAATGACTCTACTACCCAAAGCAATCTACAGATTCAATGCAATCCCTATCAAACTGCCACTGGCATTTTTCACAGAACTAGAACAAAAAATTTCACAATTTGTATGGAAACACAAAAGACCCCAAATAGCCAAAGCAATCTTGAGAACGAAAAACGGAGCTGGAGGGATCAGGCTCCCTGACTTTACACTATACTACAAAGCTACAGTAATCAAGACAGTATGGTACTGGCACAAAAACAGAAAGATAGATCAATGGAGATCAATGGGACAGGATAGAAAGCCCAAAGATAAACCCACGTACATATGGTCACCTTATCTTTGATAAAGGAGGCAGAAATGTACAGTGGAGAAAGGACAGCCTCTTCAATAAATGGTGCTGGGAAAACTGGACAGGTACATGTAAAAGTATGAGATTAGATCACTCCCTAACACCGTACACAAAAATAAGCTCAAAATGGATTAAAGACCTAAATGTAAGGCCAGAAACTATCAAACTCTTAGAGGAAAACATAGGCAGAACACTCTATGGCATAAATCACAGCAAGATCCTTTTTGACCCACCTCCTAGAGAAATGGAAATAAAAACAAAAATAAACAAAAGGGACCTAATGAAACTTCAAAGCTTTTGCACAGCAAAGGAAACCATAAACAAGACCAAAAGACAACCCTCAGAATGGGAGAAAATATTTGCAAATGAAGCAACTGACAAAGGATTAATCTCCAAAATTTATAAGCAGCTCATGCAGCTCAATAACAAAAAAACACACAACCCAATCCAAAAATGGGCAGAAGAACTAAATAGACATTTCTCCAAAGAAGATATACAGACTGCCAACAAACACATGAAAGAATGCTCAACATCATTAATCATTAGAGAAATGCAAATCAAAACTACAATGAGATATCATCTCACACCAGTCAGAATGGCCATCATCAAAAAAAATCTAGAAACAATAAATGCTGGAGAGGGTGTAGAGAAAAGGGAACACTCTTGCACTACTGGTGGGAATGTGAATTGGTACAGCCACTATGGAGAACAGTATGGAGGTTCCTTAAAAAACTATAAATAGAACTACCATATAACCCAGCAATCCCACTACTGGGCACATACCCTGAGAAAACCATAATTCAAAAAGGATCATGTACCAAAATGTTCATTGCAGCTCTATTTACGATAGCCCGGAGATGGAAACAACCTAAGTGTCCATCATCGGATGAATGGATAAAGAAGATGTGGCACATAGATACAATGGAATATTACTCAGCCATAAAAAGAAACGAAATTGAGCTATTTGTAATGAGGTGGATGGACCTAGAGTCTGTCATACAGAGTGAAGTAAGTCAGAAAGAGAAAGTCAAATACCGTATGCTAACACATATATATGGAATTTAAGAAAAAAAATGTCTTGAAGAACCTAGGGGTAAGACAGGAATAAAGACACAGACCTACTAGAGAATGGACTTGAGGACGTGGGGAGGGGGAAGGGTAAGCTGGGATGAAGTGAGAGAGTGGCATGGACATAGATACACTACCAAATGTAAAATAGATAGCTAGTGGGAAGCAGCCGCATAGCACAGGGAGATCAGCTCAGTGCTTTGTGACCACCTAGAGGGGTGGGATAGGGAGGGTGGGAGGGAGGGAGACGCAAGAGGGAAGAGATATGGGAACATATGTATATGTATAACTGATTCACTTTTTTATAAAGCAGAAACTAACACACCATTGTAAAGCAATTATACTCCAATTAAGATGTAAAAAAAAAAAAAGTGGGTGGATCTGAGAACTGAATGCTACATGGTGTACTGCCCATGTAGAAGAATATTACTATTCTACCATGTTTTGAAGAGAGACACAGAGTGATTCAGATACTTGTCTAAGGTAACCAGTACTGAGCAAAATTGTTGAACTTTGATTAGAGGGTGGCATTGATAGTCTCCCCTTGAACGATGTTTCCTGCTAAACAAATATTCAGGACCTTTGGTAAAGACAAAAGACCAAAAGACCAGTGATGGCTGAAGAGACACTGGCCCTCCTTCTTCTCCACGTCTGCCCTTGGGCCTCCTCTAGCCCGCTCAACTTGCCTCTCCCTCTGTCTTTCTATAATCAGAACCCTTGCTTTCCTTTAAGGCCCAACTCCACTATATCCAAACCACACTGATTTGTCTCTTCTCTGAACTCCTTGTTTGGATCATACATCCTTCTGAAAACCTGATGAAAGCTACAGACTTTTTCCCTCAAGGGATATGTGTTGGCATACATGCTTGCACACTCACATGCGTGAGTGCATGCACATGCGTACACGTGTATATACATGCACACACACACACATACTTTTGAGTATACCATTTTAGTCCCTGGACTAATTTAAAGAAGGCATTACCCTTAGGGCCAGATGAAAAAAATCTGGGAATAGGCAGCTTGCAAGTAGAATCATCCTCCTCCTTTGACTTTCACCCACCCTCCTCCAGCAACCTCTTCCCCAGACCCTAGCCTCCCCTCCTGTCTCTTATCCTCTAGCCTCCAGATGCCTTTTACTTCCCAAGGTTCATTACTACTTTGCCCTTACCCACCCACCTGGAGAGTCTCATTCCATCAGGACTCAGTCTGTCACAATGAGCTAGCTCACTTGACAGGCAGAGCCCAGATATTAAGTTTGACAGAGATTTGCAGATCAACTAGGACATATATTTCAACTGGGGTTTTCTGGAAATAATAGGGAGAGATCTGGGGGATGGGAGAAGCCCTTTCAGAACTACTGCTCATTTCACCTGTGAGAAAGACCCTTCCTGTCTACTCTAGAATGCATGATATACTTGATGTTGACCTACACAGAATTGAGATAACAGGCTGTAACCGAATATGAGGAGAGGACAAAAGCCAAGTCACTTAGATGATGATCTTCCCTAAACAGTTATCTTCAAACACCTTGCATCTGAGGTTCTGCTCCTGTTGCCACTGGCTTAACATTCCTTCTTCTCACACTGACCCCAACAGTTTATGTCAGGACTACCAAAGGAGAGGAGTTTAGGGGGAAGAAGTCCTTACAGAAACTGGCTGTGACTCCTTATGGAAGAATGTCCACTGGATGGAAAGCTTGTCCAGTGAGGCCACAGTGGTGGTGTAGGTGCAGATGAGAGTGACATTAGATCCAACAGTCACATTCACAAAATCGTCTGGGATGGTCACTTGCACTCCACGAACTGGACCTGAAAAGATAATCATCAAAAAACGATGGTACACACTCACATTCTGATGACATTTTTTTCATTACAAAGCACTTTCAATGACATCTTATTTGGGGAATCCAAGGTAAGGAGAATGTAGAATGAACCATATAGGAAAGTCGAGCAAGCAACTGGCATGGGGTAGGGGAGTTTCTAACAAATTACAATGTGAAGATGTTCAACTCCTACGTGATGGTGAGGTAATAACACTGAACTGGGAATTTCTTCTGTGTAAGGATGGCCTGACAAAGAGGTTCTTAAAGCGTTGTCCAAGGACCCAAAAAGTCCATGAGTATGGAGAACAACCAGTTCAGTTTGCCCAGGGCTGATGAGGTTCTGTAGATATGGCGCTTTCAGTTTTAAAACCAGGTGAGTCTCAGGCAAGCTATACTGGTTTTGCCAGGACTTTCACTGCTTAAACCAGGAAAGTCCCAGTAAAACTAGATGAGTTGGTCATCCTAGCCCTGAGACCATTTTGGGGAGGCTACAAGATCAAAATGATGTTCATAATAATACTAAGTTGTTATTTTTTTCACTCTCATCTTCTCATGAGTGTACAACGGAGTGTTCCAGCAGTTACAGGACAAGTAATGATATTCCTCTAGTGGCTAATGGAATGCATGTTTGTGTATTTTTGTGTTTAAATTTCTTTTAGTTTTACTTTCTAATACAATAAATATAGATAGAAATAACCTACATAGCAAAAAGTCTTTTGGGCCCTCAACAATATTTAATTGAAAATTTTATTGGGATAATAGTAGATTCACACGCAATTCTAAGAAATAAGATGGAGATCCCATGTACACTTTACTCAGCACCCCCATGGTAACTTATTTTGTAAAACTACTGTATAATATCACAACAAGGACACTGACATTGATACAGTCCCCTGATTTTATTCATTTCAGGTTTCTCCAGTTTTACTTGTACTCCTGTGTGTGTATGCATTTAATTCTACACAATTTTATCACATGTGTAGGTTTGTGTATCCACAACCACAGTCAAGATACTGAACAGTCCACCACCACAAAGATCCCTCAAATTTCCCTTCCATAATCGCACTCACCTCCCTCCTGTACCCCATCCCTGATCCTAAGCATTGGCAACCACTAATCTGTCTTCCATTTCTAAAATTTTGTCATTTCATAAATGTTACGTAAATGGAAGCATGGTAACCTTTTTGCTGATTAGCTTTTTTTCACTCAGCATAATTACCTAGGAATTCATCCAAATTGTTCTGTGTATCAGTAGTTCATTGCCTTTTATTGCTTAGTAACATTCAGTGTTATGTATGTACCATCATTTGTTTAACCATTTACCCATTTAGGGACATCTGGGTTGTTTCTAGTTTTTAGCAGTTGAATAAAACTCCAACAAACATTCATGTACAGATTTTTGTATGAGGATAAATTCCCATGTCTCTGGGATAAATTCCCAAGAGTGCAATTGCTGGGTTAGATGGTAGTTACATGTTTAGTTTTACTAAAAGTAAAAGCAAAAAACAGCCACACTGTTTTCCAAAGTGTATGAGTGGTTCAGCCTCTCCACATCCTCATCAGCATTTGGTGCTGTCACTATTTTCTAATTTAGCCATTCTAATAGGTGCGTAGTAATATATTATTGTGATTTTAATTTGCATTCCCCTAATGCAAATTAATGATGCTAAATAACTTTTCCTGTGATTATTTGCCATTTGTATATCTTCCTCAGCAAAATGTCTTTTGCCCATTTTCTGATTGCTTAATTTTTTACTGTTGAATTTTGAGAGTTCTCTATACAACCTAGATGCTAGTCTTTTGTTGGGTAGAGCGAACATTATTTCTTCCTTTCCTATCTGTATGTCTTTAATTAATTTTTATTGCCTTATTACAGCAGCTATAACTTCCAGTATTTTATTGAATAAGAGAGTTGAGAAAGTAGACATCCTTGCCTTGTCCCCAGTCTTAGGGGAAAAGCATTCAGTATTTCACCATTAAATACAATGTTAGCTATAGGATATTTGTAGATGTTCTTTATCAAGTTAAGGGAATTCTGCCATGGGTTGAATTGGGGCCCCCAAAAGGATACGAACAAGTGCTAATCCCTGGTGCCTGTGAATGTGATCTTATTTGGAAACAGGGTCTTTGCAATGTAATTAATGATGACATAGATCACCCTGGATTTAAGGTGGGGCCTAAACCCAATGACTGCCGTCATTATAAGAACAAGGAGAGTGAGATTTGTCACACAGATACATAGAAGGAAAGGCCATGTGAAGATGGAGTCAGAAATTGGAGTGAAGCATATACAAGCCAGGAACGCCAAGAATTGCTAGCAGCAAGCTCGGAGAAAGGCATGGCATGGATTCTCCAGAATCAATTCTGCCAGCACTTTGACTTTGGAATTTTGGCCTCCAGAACGGTGAGAGAATAAATTTGTCTGTTTTAAGCCACCCAGTTTATGGCGATTTGTTGCAGCAGCTTTTGGAAACTAACACATCGTCTATTCCTAACATGCTAAGAGGTTTTGGGTTTTTTGTTTTGGTTTTTTGGTTTCTCTCTTTCATGAATGGGTGTTGGATTTTGTCAGGTACTTTTTCTGTATCAATTGATATGCTCTTTTTTTTTTAAGTTAGCCTGTTGATATGAGAGATTACACTGAATGGTTTACCCCAACTATGCAAGGCCAGTTCAACACTTGAAAATTGATTAATGTAACTCATCACAGCAATAGGCTAAAGAAAAATATCACATGATCATATCAATTTATTCAGAGAAAGCGTTTGACAAAATCCAACATGCATTCATGATAAAAGTTCTCAATAAACTAGGAACAGAGGACTTCTTCAACTTGATGAAGAACATTTACAAAAACCCTACAGCTAACATCATACTTAATGGTGAAAAACTAGAAGCTTTCCTACTAAGGTCAGGAACAAGGCAAGGATATCCCCTTTCATCACTCCTTTTCAACCTCATACTGGAAGCCTAGCTAATGCAATAAGACATAAAAAGGGAATAAAAGGTATACAGATTGTGAAGGAAACAAGAGATGACATGACTGCCTATGTAGAAAATCCAAAAGAATCAGCAAAAATCTCCTGAAACTAATAAATGATTATTGCAAATTTTCGGGATACAAGGTTAATGTACAAAACTTTATCGCTTTCCTATCTATAAACGGGACTCTACTCAATATTCTGGGATAACCTATATGGGAAAAGAACCTTAAAAAGAATGAATATATGTATATGTATAACTGAATCACTTTGCTGTACACCTGAAACTAACACAACTTTGTAAATCAACTATACTACAATAAAATTAAAATAAAAAAAACACAATACAATTTACATTAGCACTCCCAGAAATGAAATACTTCAGTGTAAGTCTAACAAAATACGTACAAGATCTGTATGAGGAAAACTAAAAAATTCTGATGAAAGAAATCAGACAAGAATTAATAAATGGAGAGATATTCCATGTTTAAGGAAGACTCAATATTTCCGAGATATCAGTTCTTCCCAACTTCATCTATGGACTCAATGTAATCCCAGTCAAAATCCCAGCAAGTTATTATGTGGATAGCAACAAAGTTATTCCAAAGTTTATATGGCGAGGCAAAAGACCCAGAATAACCAAGACAAATACTGAAGGAGAAAAACAAAGTTGGAGGACTGACACTAACCAACTTAAAGACTTCGTATAAAGCTACAGTAATCAAGACTGTGTAATACTGATGAAAGAATAGACAAATAGATCAATGGAACAGAATAGAGAGGCCAGAAGTAGACCCACATAAATATAGTCAACCGATCTTTGACAAAGGAGCAAAGGCAATACAATGGAGGAAAGAAAATCTTCCCAACAAATGGTTCTGGAACAACTGGATTTCCATGTGTCAAAAAAAAAGGATCTAGACATAGAACTTACACATTTCACAAAAATTATCTCAAAATGGATCACAGATCTAAATGTAAAAAGCAAAGGTATAAAACTCCTACAACATAACATAAGAGAAAATCTAGATGACCTTGGGTTTGATGATGACACCAAAAGCATGATATTTACAGAAGACAAAGATAATAAAGGACCATTATCCAAAATATACAAAGAACTCTTAAAACTCAATAATAAGAAAGCAAACAACCAGATTATAAAATGGCAAAGACCTTAAAGAGACAGCTCACCAAAGGTGCTATATAGATGGCAAATGAGCATATGAAAAGATGCTCCACATTTTATGTCAGCAGGGAAATGCAAATTAAAACAACACTACTGGGGGACTTCCCTGGTGGTCCAGTGGTTAAGACTCTGCGCTTCTAATGGAGGGGGACAGGTTCGATCCCTGGTCGGGGAACTAAGATTCCACATGCCGCATGGCGCAACCAAAATTTTTTTTAAATTTTAAAAAAAAATCCACAACAGTGACACACTGAATGCTGATGAGGATGTGGAGCACCAGCAACATTTGTTGCTGGTGGGAATGTAAAATGGTACAGGCATTTTGAGATAGTTTGGTGGTTTCTTACAAAACTAAACATACTCTTACCATACTATCCAGCAATTGTGTTCCTTGATATTTAACCAAAGAAGTTGAAGACTTATGTCTACACAAAAATCTGCACACAGGTTTATAGCAGCTTTATTTATAACTGCCAAAACTTGGAAGCAACCAAGATGTCCTTCAGTAAGTGAATGGATTGATAAACTGTGGTACATCCAGACACTGACAATATTATTCAGTGCTAAAAAGAAATGAGCTATCAAGCCATGAAAAGACATGGAGGAACCTTAAATGCATATTCCTAAGTGAAAGAAGCCAATTTGAAAAGGCTACACACTGTATGATTCCAACTATATGACATTGTGGAAAAGGCAAAACTATGCAGACAGTAAAAAGATGAGCGGTTGACAGGGGTTGGTGTAGAGGAAGACATCAATAAGTGGAGCACAGAGGATTTTTAGGGGAGTGAAAATACTCTGTACAATAATATAATGGTAGATACATGTGATTATACATTTGTCAAAACCTACAGGCATTGTGTTAGAAAACTCCTACTTAAATCTTTTATTTTAGCAGACAGTCACTTTTGTTTTATGTTTTGCACACAGGTCTTGGCCTATTTTTGCATATTTCTAATGCCAGTTTAATTTTTGTGGTGTTGTTTTGGTCTGTTTGGTTATCTGGGGTCACCAGGGCTTCTATTTATCCCTGACCCCGTCGCCTGAGCACGTGGAAGCATTTCCCTAGGTCAGGTTTCTGCGTATCTCTCAGTGGGAGACAGGTATGGCAGGACACTCCTATTGGAACCCCCAGCTGCCCTGGTGTCTCTTTGTGGGGGAGGAGAGACAAAGAGCCTTCTAGAACCAGATACTTTCTGTGGTTTCATCCCTCTTATCTGTTCCACCCTCCCTCCTCAGTATCGCTAGGTGAAAGTAGGGAGTCTCAGGCCCAGTGAGGAAGGAGATCGCTTCTTTTGTCTACTATCGTTGGTGGGTCTCCTGATGATTGCCCCTTGCCAGGGGTGTTGAGCTCATCTGATGTTAGAGGGACTCCCACTCAGTTTGGGGGAAGAATCAGTCTCCCTGTGGGCTGCTATGTTAGGATCAAGAAATGCCAGGACTGGGGCCCCTTCCTCCTTTGGATAAAGAGGCATAAGATACCCTGCCTCTCTGTAGTTCCCAGGGTCCAAGCCAGTTTGCTTTCTTCTTACTATCTTTCAGAGTTTTCCCTTGGTTGTCTCTTGCATTATTTCCAGGGAGGCTTTATACTTGTGCTTAGTAGGGAGAAGCAAGGAGACACAGATCTATGTCATTTTGCCCAAACCAGAAATCTCCCTCAAGATTTAAGACTGTAAAAGGGGCCTAAGAGAACTATTGGCCTTAGAAAAGGATCTGCTTCCCATACGATTTAGAGGAATACCAAAGAGCTCCCTACCCCAAAATCCAGCCTACCACTGTACTTGAAATCCTTAGTACTATGTAAACATTTTCCCAAGGGATGTTATAGGGGACAATATTTTGGGTAACACTATAGAGGCATTGGCTCATGGTAATAACTGGTTATTATCCATTGCGAAGTCAGAGTACAGAAGCTTTCCCGGATGGAACATAAGACTGTCAGGCAAGTATTAGAAAAGGTCAAGTTTAAGAGGTGCTCTCTATGCTGCAGGGGGGCTAGAGTGAGAACGCTAGCTGCCTTCCAGGTTGGGACAGGATGAGGATACAAAGATGGTGGGAAGATCAGAGGAAATAGTACAGAAAGACAAATTCCTGGCCCCCTTCCCAAAGACGACTTTAATTTTATTTTTTCTTAATGACAGTGGTCAGGCAAAAGGAACTCAGAGAATTAAACATTTTGAAAATTTTAAAGAAAAAGCAAACCATGGTACTGATTACCCTTGGTTTCCTGGATTCAATAGCCATGTCCTTTGTCACAGCCAGGCCATCTGGTCCAGCTGCTTCTCTGTTAGAGTTGGCTGTTTACATGGCAACCAATGTCTTGATGAATTGAGAGAAGTGTTTTAGGGTAGACACCAATGCAGCACCTTCTAACTCCATGCGGTTTTCCCTTTCCCAATGTTCTCCTCCCTATGTGTTTCTGGTTCCCATAATGCGTATCCCCAAAACAAAATTGGCCTGCAGAAATCAGCTACATTTTCTGATGGAAAGTTCACTGGAGAAAGCTAAGTGACTCTCTCCTGCCCTCAGAAGCCCATCTCATTTCTCCTGGAAGTTAGCCACATCCACCTCTGGCTATGCCCAAATAGTGACTTCCAAATGTCTTTAAAGCATCCAAAATTAAAGGGATAGAATGGGGATTCGGTGGCCATTAAAGTTCCCATAAACTTTCCCCTAAAAAAGGGATGTTGAAAGTATTATTTGGCCATCATTTTGGTCCTCTATTTTATGTCCCAGTATCTATTATGGGATTGGCTAAAGGTAATAATTTATGATAGGTAAGGCAAAAAAAGAACAAAAACCAAAAACAAACCAAAAAAGCCTTTAAGGGCTACCCTCGACAAAAGTGCCTGAAGGCAGAGTAAACACAATTCTCACACAAGGTAAGCCATGGAAGAAGTCTTGATGCCTATCAGTTAGTATCTGTTGAACACCTATTTTCTGCCACAAACAGTGCTAACACTGGGGAAATACTAATGAACAAGACAGACACAATCTCTGCCTGCCATGTCAACGCATGAGGAACCATTTATAGTACAGACCAGAACGGAGGCAAATGAAAATCAAGGATTTGGGATTTTCAACGTATTTTTAATAGAAGACATATAAATATGTAAATTGAGATCTGTAAAAGCTCAACAATATCACCTCGGAATAAGTATGGTAACCTCCAAATCTACTGTGAGACAACATATTTTTAAGAATACGACACATTGTTCTGTAAATAGGTAACAATTGGCAAGGCAATATTTCCAGGCCATTTTTATTGCCCTGATTCCCAATACTCAGCACCATAATCAATCCTTAAATTCTGAAGAAAAGACAGTTTTCAGAAACTGTCCATCTCTAATATAATGACAATACATTTCAGAGCTGAGTTATATATTTCCAGATGAACTTTAAAAAAAAAGTCACATCATTCAATTAGTGCACACTCACTACTTAAACCTCTGAGACCACTGTCTATCCCAGCACTGTCCAATAGAACTTTCTGTGATGATGGAAATGTTCTACAGCTGTGCTGTCCAGTTCAGTAGCCATTACCCACGTGTAGCTATGGAACACCTGAAATGTGGCTAGTGTGACTGAAGAACAGAATTTCTTATTTTATTTAATTTGAATTCATTTATATTTAAATAGCCACATGTGGATAGTGAACAGTACAAATTTAGTCTTAAACTGAAAGTGATTCTGTGTGTGTCAGGAAAAAAAAATGTTCCCTTCCTTTGGATTCATTTAGTTTAAATTGAGAAATTATTTAAAAATTGAAAAAGTCAGAAAAAATCTCCACATTGACAAGACTGTGAATAAACAGCAAAATAAAGATTAGTACCTGATTTAAACAAAACTCAGAATTGCAATTTCACTCACTGACCTGGCTGAATTAAAAACAACACGCCCCCAAAAAAAACACATACATGATTGAAATATGTGTGACTGCTTTTAAAAATCAGTGAATACTATTAAAGGAAAATAATCCAAGTTGTATACACTTGAGTTAATCAACACTCTAGAAAGATTTTAAATGCCTCATGTTTTGGTAATGATTGTTCATTCATCTATTTAATGCCTACAATGTGGAAGGCACTTTGCTTGTAGGGGGATTATTATTCTCCTATTATACCAAATAGCCATATTTGACCTGATGCATTTGAAGTGATTTAATTTCCAGCAACTTCATGCAAAATTGCTTCATTTTTGAGTTAGGGAATAATATAACCAAATGATCACTAACTTTATGGATCTGACTGCAAAACCAAAGTTCAAATATATTACGGCATTAAAATGCATAGCACGTACCTTCCGAGAATGGAAACAACATTAACATATCTTTCCAACAGGTGACTAATATATATTACAAGCATCTAAAATGATATGCTTGAACTTTTGCAAAAGACATTTTTTTTTTGCAGAAGACATTGTTGATTAACATTATTTTCCTGAAGTAGAATTTAACCCAACTTCCTTAGAAGTCAGCAGAAAGGTTTTCATTAAAATAAAATCAGTCATGCTTACCTGTACAAAAAATTCATTTTATATATGTAAGTGAAAATCATTTCTGGATGCTTGGGGTTTGAGGAGGTAATCCACTGTTTTATTTTTCCACCTTTATTCAAATATGATTTACATATAACATCGTGTAAGTTTAAGCTGTACAAAGTGTTGATTTGATATATATTTCAAAATGATTACCACCATAGCATTAACTAACACTTCCATCACATCACATAATTATGTTTTCTTTTTTGTGGTGACAATATTTAAGATCTACCCTCTTAAAAACTTTCAACCATATAATACAGTATTGTCAATTATAGTCACCATGCTGTACATTAGATCCCCAGAACTTATTCATCTTCTAACCGGAAGTTTATACCCTTCGAACAACATCTCCACATTACCGCACACCAACCACCCCTGGTAACCACTGCTATACTCTCTGTTTCTATGAATTCAGTTTTTTGTTTTTAGATACAATTCTACATATGAGTGAGATCATACAGTGTTTGTCTTTCTCTGACTTATTTCACTTTGCATAATGCCCTTAAGGTCCATCCATGTCACGAATGGCAAGATTTCGGAAGGTAGTTAATTCTTTCAGTAAACCTTTCCTATGTGCCCACCATGTGCCAAGCACCATGCTTGACACCAAAAATGTGACATTCTTCCTGACCAGGAAACAAGTCCAGGTAGGACATCAAATTACACATGGATGGAAACATTACCTCACAGCCATTTCTGGATCAACTGATGGACACTACTAACGCCAGGCATACATTACTGAAGTCTTTCTTTCTCTGACTTCCATACTTATGTAAGCAAACAACAATATATTGTAGCATATATTGTACCATATTTCCATTCTATCTACTAGACTGACACTACCACATTTTGCTTTGGGCCAGCTAAATTGTATATGTACACTATACACCAACAAAACCAGTTATACAGTAATTTAAAAACAAAGTCTCTGAAGTATTTATTGGTCACTCTGATTGGGCTTTGTTCCAAAAGTCATAATCAAGTAAGATCCTGACACCATCTAAGTAAGTTTTAAACAATAAAAAAAAATGTATACAAGGTATAAACCCAATTTTGTAATGTAATACATACACTTGCAAAGGAAAAAAATAAGAAATTCACCCAAATCTCTGGTAAGATTTCTGGTGACTTTTATTTTCTTATTTATACATTTCCGTATTTCCAACCTCTCTACAAAGACCATACATTACACTTATAATCGGTAAAAATTATATATATATATATATATATATATATGTTTGTTAGAGTGAACAACCACTCTTGCAACTGTTCTGAAACTGGCATCTAGTATAGGCCAGAGAAAGGCGTCACATAGGGAAGTAGGTGTTGACTACAGGTGTGATTTTTAGAGGGCTAGTGCAGAAGGCCCAGGGGCGACCCAATTAGCTAATGACTGGAAGCTCTTTAAAAGGAACAAAGACTTTCACTGTCTAAAGTTAAGGTTTTAAAATGAATATCCCTGGGGGAAAGGGAAAATAGTAACATATGTTCCCACTAGGATGGAAATTGAGAAAGGCGGCTTTTTCCAGCTCTAAGTCCTGGTTAGATCACTGGATAAATGCAGTATTGCCTTCTGGTGACTCCACGGAACATGTTTGTTTAAACAGTAACGAACATTTAGAGAGCTATTACTAAATACCATATAGTTTTGAAAAGTAACACTTTTTTCTGATTATAAAATTTATGTAATATTCTTTGTAGAAACCGTGGAAAATATGAAAAAGGCAGAGAATAAGATAAAAAAACATCTATAATCCCAGCAGCCGGAGGCAATCACCATGAGCAGTTTGGTATATAACCTTCTAGTAATTTATTCTAGGAATGTGGGTATATCCTGCTTTTTCACTCAATATTTTATCCTGAGCATTTTCTTATGTCATTAAATATGTTTAGTAAACCTCATTCTAATAACTGCCTAATATTACTGATGGCTTAAAAATATCATTTCTTGGGTAAACAACCTTCATGTATCTACCATGGACCTAATTTATCATAAGAACAGATTCAAAATGTATCCGGTATTTGAAAAAACTGGCCAAGGGGTTTTTCTGAATTAGTGATCTCTCCTGGGCCTACCAACATTAGGATTTTGACTCTAAAAATAATTTTGTTCCACTCAAACCCCTAAGAACACCCATAGTGTGCACAATGATAAAACACTCACATATTTTCCTAAACACAGTCTTATGTTTGGAAAAGGACAACTCTTAAGAAATGTTAGATAGTAAAGCATGGCAGGCACTCCCGGCCAGGCTTAGCAAGTCAATCAAAATGAGTTTGAAGGAAATGCTGAAGTAAAACAGAGAAAAATGTATCCTTGGCACAAACTTCAGCTTCTGAGTAAATTCATCTGTTCAACTTTCAAACGAAAAAAAGGGAGATACTGTGATTTTCCTGTGAAAGAAATCCTTATTCAGAAACTACATAAAACAATTCTATTTACAGGCTGGGCCCCCAAAATATCGGCATGACACATATTTGCTGAGCAAGATTTCCGAAAATTATTTTACTCAGCATACGAATCATAGTTCCTTTTAAGCACAGGAGTGGAATAGTCTATGTAAAAATTTGTGATTTCAGTTTAAAAAGAAACTCTATTCCCAATGATCTGTGGTCGGTTGGAGATCCTTTCCTTACCTGCAAGGCAGCTTAGGATCAGAAAGACCTTCCAAAATGTGAACACCATCGTGCCAAGGTTCGCTGAGCGCGGCCAGGGTCCAGTAGCTCTCCTGGGCTAGGCTGAGTCTCAAACTGGCTTCTTCAGTCACACCGAGGTTTGCCAGTCTTATCTGCTGGCATCACCAAGCAAACAAGCCTCTTCGGGCTTACTTATTGGGTACAGACCTTTCTCAGAGCAGATGTGTGTTTCTTTGAAACACTTTTCATGGGGCGTGTTTCCTTGACATATTTGCTACTGTGTTAATAATAAACCCACATATTTAAATTCTTCAATCTTACACAGATTCTCTAAGTTTTATTGTTTAAAATCAATCTTATTGAAAAGTTATACTTGGGGGGGAAGATATAATTGGAAGAGAGCCTATATAAATAAAAGTTGACAAGGCTAATTAATTTCAAATACTTCTATAAAAGTCTCAGGGCATTGATTCACTAACCTTTTACAAATTAAGTTAGCAAATTGGTGCTCTAAGATTTTCTCAGGGGACAGGGTTCACAGGAAGGGCACAGCGGACATGAAGTAAGAAAGCATTCATTTCTATGAGAACAAACTCTGGACATGTCACACTTTTGTGAAGCCCTAGCAGTAGGATGAATTGCATGCTTTTGTCTTCCAAGTTAGAAACCCTATAGCATTTATTCATCCACCTAATTTTGCAAAATCAGGTGAATGAATAAATGCTTTAAGACTTCCATTGGATGAGCCTGAATTTTTGCAGAATTAGGATACTGAATAGGTACCACAGAGTTAACTTGGAAAGGGGGTTCACTAGAAAGGAATGGCAGGCTGCAGAGATGAGAGGCCTTCAATTGAACATGAACTTCTAACAAAGTTGCTCTCATGCTTATGTTACCCTGAGATACATAAGGGCTTCCTCTGGCTCTTCACCTGCAAGCTCTAAATGCTGGTGTTTCTGTCTCTACAGTAGTTCTCAGATTTGTCCCTTCTCCAGTCTGCTGCTTCCATCCCGGTCCAGGCACGCAGCTCCTCGCCTCTAGTCTACTGTAGCAGCTTCCTAAATGGTCTCCCTGACTCCTTCCCCCTTCACTCCGTGTACCAGCCACATGCCAATGTTCCAATCTTGATCACGCATCTTCAATGACACCATTATGGACTCTTTCATCAAGTCCAAAGTCCTTATTCTGAATTCCCGGGCTTCCAGCCTCTGGTCCTCACCTCATCTGAGCTTAAGTCATGTTAAGTCATCCACCTGAAAAATGCTGTCAAAGGTTATTGCCTCAAAGTGTTCAGTCCCATGAAATATGTGCAAGTTGCAGTGAGATGTTTTATGAATTTTAATTCACAGGAAATATTTGACACCATCTCATCTCAGCCAAGCCGGTTTCCCACTGCTCCTCAGAAAGCCATTTTGCTCTCATCAGGTATGATACCTTCTCAAAGCCTTCTCTGTCCATGTTCATGTCTGATGCCAAACTTTGGCTTCAGGTGAATTCCATCACTACTTAGAACTTTCTCCTCCCTGCTTTTGCTCTCTAAGCATATTCTTAGCACAGATCAGTCATGCTGTCCTATGTGAAAATTTTGAAGAGCCCGCAAACCGCCCCTCTCTGGGCTCCCTCTTGGATAAATCTGTATTGTACTTAGATCCAATACCCTACAGTTGGCTCCTGATTACTCTTCAGTAGTCTCCTGTTTATTAATGGGGTCTCCCCTGAATCCACTGGCTGTGAGCCCCTCCAGGGCAGGGACCAGGTCTTATACAAGGAGTTCCCAACTTAAGAAAGGGTATGCCCCAGAATGTATTGGTAAGCCCATTGTTTGAACCCAGGAGTACACATTCCTGCTAAAGCAATGCTATAAATGAAGTCTCATTCCCAAACCTACGCAGAGCATAGTCTAGCGCTGGCTTGAATTCTGGGTGCTGGGCAATGTAGGGGAGGGGAGGAGAAGAAGGGGCAGCAGGTGGCAGAGAAAGAACATTCCTTTCCTTTCCCAAGACACAGGTTGAGCACAAGGCAACGTTTTTTTCCCAAATAACTATTACATGTCTTTGTCACCCACCTTCCCTTCTGCCCCCCACCCTCGTGGTCCACTGGCCCCTTGTGTACCTAGGCTTCCCTAAGGGAGGGTCTTACTCCCCCAAAATCCTGTGCGGAAAAATTACTGTTTTCTTTCCAATCCTATTCCTCCAAGAAACACACTCCCTCCTCTGTATAAGCAGGTATCAGCTCCATACTAGGAGGGAACAAAATCAATTGCCATGAACATTCACCAACCTGTTTACACTATTGAAAATAGAACGCTTGTCTTCCCCCAGGTAAATCTCTGAACAGGAGTATCAGGCAATGAATAAAGACAAATGGTCTGAGGGAGGTTTTGCAGAGGAGGACAACTTGTAGGGCAGCCTTGTGGAGGTCCACACCAGCTCTTCTCAGCCTTGGTTCTGCCTTTACCTCTGAGCCACCAAGCCTCCGAGAGACCCATAGTTTTCATAATGGCTCCTCTGGAAGTAATACTGGCTTTTCCAGTGGTGGGGAGCTGGAATGGGGAAAGAAATCTCTGAGTCCGGTGTTTATCAGCTAAGGACTTCCTGTGTTTCCTTCCGTGTGCCATAGATGATATAGTAGGGTGATTATATAATTAATCATAAAACTAGGACAGTTTTGAGAGTGAAAGTGGTGCTATTAGCAATTACATGAGACAGATAGTGTAAACCGTGACAGTCCCAGGCAAACCTGAACGTCTGGCCTCCTGCCCCCAGGAGAGTGCTAAGCACAAAGCAGGTGCTAAATAAGAGGCTGCTGATTAATTCAGTATGTCCAGGGTGATTGGCCCTGAGATGGGGAGTGGAGGGTATAGCTTAAGGCTATTGCCAAAATCCATCTGCACCAGAACCTCTCATACAAACACAAAACACTCTAGAAAATTTAAGTAAAATGCTTACACTGTTGCTATGTGGGAACTAACTTGGACAGGTAGAGCTCTGTTAAAATAAGAGATCATCTAAAGTTTCCACTTCGGACTGAATTTTGATGTCATTGACTATTGCTCAGAAGAAGCGAATCATTAACTGGCATGTGAAATATTATCAAATATCTTGCAGAGTTTTACAGAGCTTTACAATTTTCAAACTGCTTTTCCATTTTATCTTCACAACTGATAATAAAATAGGGCAGGTATTATCTACATTCTCTGTATAAGAAAACAGAGGCTCAGAAACGTTGTGTCTTTCCCAAGGCCACAGAGCACGGATTAGATGCTGTCCTTCCTGTCACACTGCACAGTGTAACTGTATCGTAACAAACATGCCACTGCCTTCAGGGTTCTTCTCTGGGAACTTTCAGAAACGTGCACTATCTGACTTATCCCTCATTTTTTTATACTTAAAAATTACAAAAGTAATACATTTTGACTGTAAAGGGATTTCAAAGAACAAAGAAGCATACAGAGGATAAAAAGAAAGTCTCCATTCTCTCACCCACATGTGTAATCTCATGCCATGTTCCCAAGCAATGGGAGTTTTTCATTTTTCTCAGCCTTTCTATGAATTTACACACATGCACATAAGGTGGGTTTTTTCTTTTTTTTTTTAAGGTAATCATAACATATGTATTGTTCTATTAAGTTGGTTTTTTTCCCCCCAGAAAGCGCTTTTGTTATCTCTTTATGTCACCATGTACAAGTACATCTATAGATCTACCTTATCCGTTTTAAGGCTATATGGTATTTCATAGTAGGAATGTACAATACCACAACTTACTTTACCATTCTCCTCTTGGTGAATTCTTAGGTCATTTCCAGTATTTCACTATTATAAACAATGGTGAAATGAACATCCTTTTGCTTATATTTCTGCCCACTTATGTGATTATTTCTGTAGATTAGGTACCTAGAAATGGAATTGCTGGATGATCAAGGGGTATGAACATTTTAATTTGGGGCAGATTATGAAACATTGCTCACCAGAAATTCTTTACAAATCTACACCTCCATTAAGAGCGTATGAGAGTGCCCGTTTCTCCACAGCCTTGTCCACAATGAAATTTATCAGTCTTTTAATTTTATTAGTATCATGGATGAAAACTGGTATTGCATTGTTGTTTTAATCTGTATTTCTCTAATGAGGTTAAGCCTCTTTTCATAGATTTACTGGCCTAATTTCTGTTCCTTTTCCTGTAAACTGCCTGTTTTATGACCTTATACCATTTTCTCACTGAGTTATCTTTGCATATTGTAGAAGTACTCTTTACAGTTATGAATCTTAATCTGAGTTTGGTACATACATTACAAATATTTTCTTCCAGCCCATCACTTTTTAAAAAAATTTGTCTTTTAGTATAAAGAAGTTTGCATTTTGTCGTAGTTAAATCTAGCAATTTTTTTTCTTTGCAGCTTCTGAGTTTCATGTCTTCTTTAAGAAATCCTTCTCTAATCCAAGACTATAGAAATATTATTATATAATGTTAATATTAATATATAATATTATACTTTCTTCTAGTGTTTCTATCATTTTGTCCCATCTTTCAGTTATGGCAATTCTCCCCTTCCACTTTCTCAGGCCAAAAGCCTTTGTGTTATCCTTGACTCCTCTGCTTCCCTCATGGACCACAACTAATTCATCAGCAAATTCTTCTGGGTTCGTGTTCAAAATATACCCAGGCTCTGACCACTTTTCCCACCTTTCACTGTTACCATCTGAGTCTCAGTCGCCATCATCAATTGCCTGGCTCACTGCAATAGGTCCCTAACTGGTCTCCTTGCTTCGCCTTTGTCCCCCTTGTCTATTCTCACGGCAACTGGAGTGATTCTTTTCTATGTAAGTCAGATTACGTCTCACTTGTGCTCAAGATCCTCCAATAGTTCCCAATTTCTCTCACAGTAAAAGCCAAAGTCTTTAAAATGACTTAGAAGACCCTAAGGTGATCTGCATCACCCATTCCACACCTCTCCAACCTTATCTCCTACCATTCTTCCCTCTCTCACTCTGCTCCAGCCACCTGCTCTTCTTGTTGACCTTCCACACCAGCCAGGCATGCTCCCACTTTTTAGGGCATTTTCACTGGCAGTTGCCTCTGTCTGTGACACTCTAACCCCAGATATCAACAGGGCAAACTCCCTCATCTTCACGTCTTTGCTCAAATGTCAGTTTTCAACGTCTCCCTTATTCACACAATTTAAAACTGCAGCTGTCCCCACTCCAGCCCTCCCAGTCCCCACTAGCTTTTCCTTTTTTCATAGCACTCATTAACGTCCAACATACTATACAGCTTACTTATTGTTTACTTTTTCACCCAACTAGAAAGTAAGTTTCAAGAGGGCAGGAATTTCTGTCTGTTTTACCAAGGGCCTAGAATGGTGCCTTACACGTACCAGGTACTCAATAATTTTTTGTTAAATGAACAAATTTGTGAATTTGGATTTAATCCATTTGGAATTTATTTTTGTGTATTGTGTGACATACGGCGAAATATTTTTTTAACGCCCTAATGTCCTAAATTAGAGCAAATCCTTACCCTTTAAGGGAATTTTCTCTTTGAAAATAGCTAGTTCATTTGAGGCTAATTCTAATAGTGAAGGTAGGTGATCAAGTTCAGTAATGCTGTTTTGTGGTCAAGAAATGAGGCATAATTATAAGGTAATGAGCCTGCTGTCTTCGTGTGGCTTGGGAGCTGGCTCAGAAGTCAATCTCAGGTTTCCAAAAGACAGACCAAGGCCATTCTTATGGCACCATTATGAGAGAGACAAACAGACAGACAGAGAGATCTGGGAGTAAAGCTTTTCATATATATATGTTTTTTAAATTTAATTTTATTTTTTATACAGCAGGTTCTTATTAGTTATCTATTTTATACATATTAGTGTATACATGTCAATCCCAATCTCCCAATTCATCACACCACCACCATCCCCCCACCCTGCTTTCCCCCCTTGGTGCCCATATGTCTGTTCTCTACATCTGTGTCTCTGTTTCTGCCTTGCACACTGGTTCATCTGTACCATTTTTCTAGGTTCCACATACATGCGTTAATATACGATATTTGTTTTTCTCTTTCTGACTTACTTCACTCTGTATGACAGTCCCTAGGTCCATCTATGTCTCTACAAATGACCCAATTTCGTTCCTTTTCATGGCTGCGTAATATTCTGTTGTATATATGTACTACACCTTCTATATCCATTCATCTGTCGATGGGCATTTAGGTTGCTTCCATGACCTGGTTATTGTAAATAGTGCTGCAATGAACATTGGGGTGCATGTGTCTTTTTGAATTATGGTTTTCTCTGGGTATATGCCCAGTAGTGGGATTGCTGGGTCATATGGTAATTCTATTTGTAGTTTTTTAAGGAACCTCCATACTGTTCTCCATAGATACTGTATCAATTTACATTCCTACCAACAGTGTAAGCAGGTTCCCTTTTCTCCACACCTCCTCTCTATCCTGTTCTATTGATCTATATTTCTGTTTTTGTGCCAATACCATATTGTGTTGATTACTGTAGCTTTGTAGTGTAGTCTGAAGTCAAGGAGCCTGATTCCTCCAGCTCCGTTTTTTTCCCTCAAGACTACTTTGGCTATAAGGGGCCTTTTGTGTCTCCATACAAATTTTAAGATATTTTGTTCTAGTTCTGTAAAAAATGCCACTGGTAATTTGATAGGGATTGCATTGAATCTGTAGATTGCTTTGGGTAGTATAGTCATTTTCACAATACTGATTCTTCCAATGGAAGAACATGGTATATCTCTCCATCTGTTTGTGTCATCTTTGATTTCGTTCATCAGTGTCTTACAGTTTTCTTAGTACAGGTCTTTTACCTCCTTAGGTAGGTTTATTTCTAGGTATTTTATTCTTTTTGTTGCACTGGTGAATGGGATTGTTTCCTTAATTTCTCTTTCTGATTTTTCTTGTTAGTGTATAGGAATGCAAGAGATTTCTGTGCATTAATTTTGTATCCTGCAAATTTACCAGATTCATTGATTAGCTCTAGTAGTTTACTGGTGGCATCTTTAGGATTATCTATGTATAGTATCATGTCATCTGCAAACAGTGGCAGTTTTACTTCTTTTCCAATTTGTATTCATTTTACTTCTTTTTCTTCTCTGATTGCCGTGGCTAGGACTTGCAAAACTATGTTGAATAATAGTGGTGAGAGTGGACATCCTTGTCTTGTTCCTGATTTTAGAGGAAATGGTTTCAGTTTTTCACCATTGAGAATGATGTTTGCTGTGGGTTTGTTGTATATGGGCTTTATTATGTTGAGGGAGGTTCCCTCTATACCCACTTTCTGGAGAGTTTTTATCATAAATGGGTGTTGAATTTTGTCAAAAGCTTTTTCTGCATCTATTGAGAGGATCATATGATTTTTATTCTTCAATTTGTTAATATGGTATATCACATTGATTGATTTGCATGTATTGAAGAATCCTTGCCTCCCTGGGACATATATATTTTTTGATAGTTGAAGTAGTCAACATGGGAAAATCAGAATTTATTGGACTTCCTTATACACTCTTTACACTTTTGTATGATTTTTAAAATTTTGAATTATATTTAGAAGGGCACCATATAGTCAGTGCTTTGAGTCTTAAGATTTTAATTCATTCCTGTTGGAACAGTTCTGAAGAAGTTGTTTCAAAAATTCCTTGTGCAATCACAGCACCATTGAAGCTTCATTGCTTTTTCCAACTGCCTGCCAGGCATCTCTGCTTAGATACCCCACCTTGCGCATCAAACTTTACCTCACACATATCATCCTCTGTTTCCAAATCTGTGCCACTTCCCAGCCACTGTTGCTGGTGCTCCCATTATAAATCTTCGTTGGGGTATTCGTTGGCTTCTACTTTTATTCACCCTGCCAATCCACCAGTACCAAATCCTATTGAGAACGTCTTTAATAGTCTATCTTCTTCTTTCCATCTCTTGCCTTACTCCAGCTCAGTCACTGTTATCGCTCATTTAGATGGTTGCAGTAGCCTCCTAGCCCATCTCCTGGCCTCAAATCTTCCTCTCAAATCCATTTTTTAAAACGCTGCCAGATAAGTTTTCCTAAAGTCCAATGTAATCATGTTATTCTTATAATCAAAAATCTTTCATGACTCCCCATCATCTTTTTGCCAAGACATAAACATTTTTATCTGGCATCCAGTAGGTACCCAATCTACCTTTCCTGTCTATTTTCTGCTATTTGTAACACCAAAGAATGTCAGAGCTGGCCGATGTCTTACGAGTAGTCTCCAAACAAAACAAAATACTGGGCTTCCCTGGTGGCGCAGTGGTTGAGAGTCTGCCTGCTGATGCAGGGGACACAGGTTCGTGCCCCGGTCCGGGAGGATCCCACATGCCGCAGAGCGGCTGGGCCCGTGAGCCATGGCCGCTGAGCCTGCGCATCCGGAGCCTGTGCTCCGCAACGGGAGAGGCCACAACAGTGAGAGGCCCGCGTACCACAAAAAAAAAAAAAAAAAAAAAAATACTCTCTGTTCCCTGAACATATGCCTCACTTTTTCACCCCTGTGCCCTTACAAAGCTATTCCCTCCTTCTAGATCACTCACCCCACCAAGTCTCATTGTCAAATATCTACTCATCCTATAAGCCTCATCACAAATGCTAACTCCTCCATAGATTGTCTCCTGATTCCCATACGATGTGATCTCATCTTTACAGCACTAGTGAATACCATTTGCCCAGCACTTAGAGGTTAATGCAGCTACTCGTGTACTGGTCCTCTTCATGCTTCTAAGAATGCAAGCTCTGAAGGAGGATAAGGACTGTGTTTAGGTGATTTCTCTCTCTCTCTCTCTCTCTCTCACACACACACACACACACACACACACACACACACACACACACTGAGATTGTTATGGGCCAGGCATTATGCTAAGTTCTTTATATGTATTATATCACAATCTTCTTCAAAGCTTTATGATATATAGGTAGTATTATTATGCCCATTTTATAGCGGAAGAAACAGAAGCACGGGGAAATCCAGCAATTTGCACAAATCTCACATATAGCAACAGATAGACTCAGGACTCATATTCTCGTCCCTCTCAACTGGCTTCAAATCTTCCTGTTATATAGCCTGCATCCTATTTCACATGCACAGTTAGATGGTCTTCTGCCCTCTTCAGTGGGCAGTACCTATTGGCTCCTGGCCCCCCTCCCCGTCCTTTACTGCACACATCTACTGAGCAGCCATGTTTATCTTGCTTAACCAGTTCCCTGCTGAGAAATGGCTGCCAGTCATCCTCCTCACAAGCAAAGCTGTTGTTGGTCAAAACCTCAGTCCCTCGTAACCACCTATGGCTGAAAATGAGGCTCAGAGAGAATTTTTCCAAAGATCACATAAATGCCAGAGACGACTTCAGCCCGAGTCAGCTGGCTCTGGGACACGTGCTCTTAACTCATGGTAGACTGTGAGTTAAAGGAACCGGCCTAGTAATGTTTGGTGAATTCACTTTTTCAAGTTCATGGTATATCAAAGTGAGTATTTGAAAGGTAGCATTCATTTGGATGTACACGATCTCGTATACTTGTTGATAAACAAATCTAGAATAACATCATCAACAACAGCAAACTTCCTTATTCCAAGTTAACACTGAATTGCCTTAAAAACAATAAAAAGAAGTGGCACGTAATTCTACAATTCTCCACACCAGGAGGCTGGGAGTCCCAGACTAGGGATTCCAGAAAGGGAGACTCTCAAGGAAATTCCGTGATGGTGTAATTCAGTGAAAGAGTCCTCCTTCTGCCTCCCATCCCTGTGTGTAAGGACAGGAATTTCCCTCGGCACTCAACCCCGTGTGAACTCGCAACCCCTAAATATGCTCTCTGAGCACCTTGCTGAGAATCCTCCCAGAGGCCTCCAGAGAACGGCCAGCAGCAGCTTTCAGTAAAGCTGTGAAGCAAGGGCACGTCAGGAATATATTTAAGTAGGACTATGGAGGTTCCTGTCATGTCGAATTTGGGAAATCTTTGTTTCCTGTCCTGGAGGGAAGAATCATGCAGAAAGTTCTCCTTTGGTAAGTCATGTTTTAACAAGAAGTATGAGTCAGATTGCGTTGAGTAGCCTGGGATTGCTTACCTAGCGATAGTAGGGAGGCTGGAAAGAGTTAGTACCAGGAACCCTATGTTAACTGATAGTGTGACTCAACCTGCTGTGTACATTAATGTGTTTGGGGAAGCCTACTCCTAGGCAGTTTGTGTTGACGCACTGTATAAACACATGTCCTAGGCTCTGCTTCGGAAAGAAAATGCATGTATGTGCAGGCGCAAGCGCACACACATGAGCGCACACACAGGCACACACCTATCCAACCCAAAGAGGCCTCAGACCATCCCATTCCTTCCAGCTGGGAAAGGTCAAGTTTGACTTGAATCCAGAAAAATCACATTCTAACTGTACAATTGCAGGGCCCTGGTTTGGTTGGTTGTTTTTTTTTTTTTAGCCAGTCTTATTCAACACTTCCTAAATTTGCCATACCTGAGTGAAATGAACCCTAAAAATCAGAGGTCCTTTTGGAGCCGAGAGATTGAAGAGTTTCACAGCTGCGGGAGACGATTAATGGTACTGTGACATAGTAATGAGTCGCCAAATGCTGAAGGCTTACTAGCTGATAGGCCCTGCGTTAAGCATTTAATACGCATTGTGTCTCACACTAATCCTATGAAGGAAGTATTAGTTATGCTCCTCGTTTTACAAATGAGGGAAAGGAAGTTCAGAGAGGTAAAATGAGCTTTCATTGGTCACACACTTTGTAAGTGGCAGAGTGAGGCCTTGAGCCCAAGTGTGACAGCTCCATAGCCCATGCCCTTGCCAATTATGTGATGTGACTCCCAGCCGTGAACAAGGGACAGTAAAACACATAGGTAACACAGCTCCTGCTTGCATGGCTCACACTCTTGCTGGGAAGACAAGACAAATACACACCAAACAGGGATTGATGCTAAGAAGTATGAGATTATGAAAGCCCACATTATGCAACACAGAAAACAAATAAATACAAGTTCAGAAAGCAGAATGTGGGCCACTGCAAGGGATGGTGGTCAGCCCCCAAATCTTCCTTGCAGAATGAGCTCCATGGCAGGAGAGAGGGATTCTGGGAGGAGTTGAGTAGGATTTTTGAAGGTAAAGATCTATAATGAACAATGAAAAGAGAGAGGTAGTGTTTCAGAGGGCAAGAAAGACAATAAGGCAAGGAGGTCAGGTTGCTTTATGGAAGGGCTGGAAAAAAGATCATTGGGAATATCTAAAAAAGGTTGTTAAGTGGAGGTCGGGCATGAAGGAGCTTACAAAGAAGATAGATGGCAAAAGCAGGAAAAATGGCAAAGGTGTCAAATTCTGTCAGATTTGGTTTAAAGTAGGGAAGCAAATGAAAGGCCTCTTTTTGTGTTTGCTTGTCTGCTTGTTTTTTGACCTGCGCGGTGTTTTGTTTTTGCTGTTTATAGTGTGCTCGTTTGCTAGTTTTAATGAGGCAGCATAGCAAAGCAACAAAGAGCACAGTCTCCAGAGTCAGGCAGCTTGGCTTTAAGCCCGGGCTCTGCCACTTACCAGCTGAGGGATTGTGGGTAAGTTATTTCAATTCTTTGTGCCTCATTTTCCTCACCCATAAAATGAGATAAAAGAAGACCTATCTCATGAGATTGGTATTGCTATAAGAATCATACAGGTTATTATTTGCAAAGTGCTTGGAACAGTGCCTACATATAGTAAGCACTATAGATGTGATTTTTGTATAAATACAAATGTAATTTCTTATCAACATTGAAATATGTGGGAAATTTCTAAAATCACTGTGTAAAGATCTTTCTCCTAAAACAACTGGTAGATGAGGCCATCCAGGCAGATTGCAGCATGGCATCAACTGAGGACAGCTGAGGAGTGGCTGATGCCTTCACATGGGGCTCACAGTTCCCATCACCCCCAACTGCTTACACCTGGCCCACCTCACGTGCTCTTGTGACTCCCGGTTTAAAGTGAAAGGGACATCCTGATTCCTAATAAGCCCCTATATTTACAAAGAGAGCTCATAAAGGAAGCAATTTGGGCCAGGATCCCAGGCCTGGCTGAGCTCACAGGATGCTCTCACCCTTAGAGTCTAAGGGAAGTATCTGTCCTCCTCCCCAGCTGGGGTCCCTCCTTTGCCTCAGGTGTTGGGCCACTGGGAGGCACCAGCACCCGCATCCCCAAAGCCTCCTCCACTGACTCAGATCTTCCTGCCCAGTTCAGTGCTTCTCATGGGAAGAAGGACTTAGGGCTCCCATAATCCTTTGCAGCAGCAACTGTGTGGGAAGCACAAAGCTGAGACCAGCAAAGCAGGAATGGGTACGCTTCCCCTGAGGGACCAGGCCTTGACAAGTTATGTCCTCCTCCTATGCTCGTTTAGAGTATTAAACTGTGCCTCAAGGTCCGAAAGCTCCATGACTCAGGAAGAATTTACACAGCAGCTAGCCCCAAACCACGCTGCGAGGTCAACCAAGTTTTCCTTCAGAGCCACCATCCATTGTAGCATTCCCAGGCAGTCGGCTTCCTAGTGGTCCCTGGCTCTTCGTGTGCTGGAGCTGCTCAGGACCACTCAGTAGAGACCTTGGCCTGAGCCACCCGCAGTGGTTTTCCGACAGTCTCGAAGCCGGTGTGTCTCTCGCTCAGAGGAGATGTACTTTCCGCCCTCCAGGAGCACAATTGAGTGATTGAGTCCTGCTTGGGCGGGGTGGGTGTGCAGGCCTGGCCGCTCCCAGGTGTCACCACCTTTGCTTGTGAGGAATGATTAATGGTGGGAATGTCAGGGCATGCAGGAGAGGAAAAGCTGTGGGAGGAGATAATTGGGGAAAGAGACCTTGGGGCTTCAGTCAAACCCCGCCGCTGCCACTGCCTTTGAATAAGCGCCACGGCTATTACACCTGCATGCAGCTTCGCGAAGAGAGCCACAGGAGGCCCACTTCCAGGGTTAGAAGTCCTGTTGCCCATCACGCAGGAAGAGTTAATACAAAGACATGATGTGACACCTCTGGACCATCGAGTCCAAATGCTTCATTTCATGGAGCACCAACCTCGCCCTGGGTCTCACAGCTCCTTGTAGAGGCTGAGCAGGTAGTAGAACACAGGTCTCCTGGCTTTTGGTATGACTTCCTGGGAGAGGAAAAGGTGTAGAAGTGGGAAACTCGAGACTTGTTCTAAACACCCACGTATCTGATGAATAACAGCTCGGGAGCCCTTTCCAGCTGGGCGGAGGCACGCAGCCTGGTCCCAGCCCCAAACCATCAGGAAATAACTCTGGCCAATCTCCACTACTTCATGACCCTCCCAAGGCAAACAGTGCCTGGTCTCAGGTGGGACCAGCATCTGAGAGCCTTGCGGGAAAGACTCTGGGTAGAGAGGGCACTAAGAGAAGCGTGTGTCTCTGGGGAAAGCTGTTTTGACCCATGCATATCTCCCAGGTGCTACCACCACACAACCCAGCAAGTCTGAAATTCCTTACCCCATTTCTCAGCTAAGGCTTTGTGCTCAATGGGTGGTCGAGGAGGGTGATGATAACATGGTCTAGCCCTCCGTTGCCTCTCTGACCTCCCACCACTCTCCCCCTTGCTCACTCCTCTGTAGCCACTCTGGCCTCCTTGCTATTCCTCGAACATGCCAACCATACTCCCACTCCAGGGCCTTTGTACTTACTGTTCTCCTCCAGCTATCTGTATGGTTTGCTCCCACCCTTCCCACAAATCTTTGCTCAAATGTCACCTTCCCAGATCCCTTCCCCAACTACTCTAAAAGTGCACCTGACACCCTCTAAGGCCTTACCAGCTTTTATTTTCTCCTCGTGGCATTTATCACCATCTTACATTATATTACACATCTTGTTTAGTGTCTTCCCACACTAAAATATCAGATATGTGAAGATAGGGACTTTGTCTGGCATGGCCATTCCTGAATCTCCATCACTGAGAACAGTCCCCAGCACATAACGGGTGCTCAATAAGTATCTGCTGGATAAATGGATGAGTGGCTAGAAAGGGGACTTCATATTTTTCTTGGTGTGTGGTTACATATAGCAAGTGACATTGTAAACACATATTCATTCCATTTATTCATTTACCAAACAAATATTCATTGCATGCCCTTATGTCCCAGGCACTGTATATTCAGACTAGTGGAAAAGAAAGATGTGTAGACAGGGAATGACAATACAGTGCAGTAAGTACTACCCAGTGTTTTTGGAAGCACAGAGAAGGAGCTGGTGAAGGCTTGCTTCTTAAAGGGAGATGGCTCTTGAAGAGTAGGAGATGTTAAGAGAAGAAAATTGAGGTGAGGATGTGGAGAAGGGCATTTCAACATGTGCATGAACATAGAACCATGTGGAGAAAAACTTTACTGTGTTGGGCCACAGAGTGGCAGGGAAGGAGAGATGTAGGGAGAATCAAGGCAGGGGATGAAGCAGAGGTGCTAGCTATAGGGTCTTGCCTGCTGTACTAAGTACAGAGTTAAGCCTTTAAGTCAGAGGGGACAAAACTTGTCAACCATGGAGAGAGCCAGCCTACAGATGTATATAGTTTGAGGTACAAACTTATTATTTTAAATGTAGTGGCCGATATTTTAAAAATTAAAGTATTTCACATAAAAATCCAGAATTTTAGCTTTTCTTGAACTATCACAATATCACAACCAACTAGCCCACATGGCTATGACTGTCAGCATCTGAGCAGCTGTCCTCATTAAACAGGGCTTTTGCTCTCCAATTTGTCAGTCTCCACTCAGCCTGCTTCACTGATTACGTTATGGCTGATCCCCCAACCCCTAGTATGGCCAGAAAGTGGCAAGGCTTGGGGTTTGAGTCCGCACTCTTACCCAGTTAACCGATTAATGCCTGGCATAAAAATGGCCCTCCATAATACTTTATTTGAAGAATGAACAAATTCATACCACTGTCTCCTACTAGAAAGTCTTTCCCACTGTCTCTGCCTAGGCAAATCCTGCCCCATCTCTCAGCCCAGCTCAGATACGGCCTCCTCCATGAAGCCTTCCCTGATTTCATGTTCCTCACCCAGGAGATGTGACCTGTTCTGTGCCTATGGGGTGGAGGATATGAAGGCAACAAACCTGGGGTACAAGGGCGTATTGTAGGGAGCACTGAGATGGTTCGAGCTGTGCCATAGGGGGAAGGAAAAATCTGAGGTTTGAACTTAAGAATCTGTGTACCTGAGTGGAGAATGCATAAATGGTGGAAGCTGAGAGACAACTGTGAAAGAAGTAAAACAGATCCCAGTTTTTTCCTTGCTTGGAATGTTGTCTCTTTTTATTTCTCTTCTTGTTTTCTTTCTTTTCTAGCCCTCTGTCCCCTGTACCTTAACTGGCATTAGAGAGTTAACAGAGGACCCACAGGCTTACAAAAGACAGCTTTCCAAAGAACTGTTCTGAGAGCAGCCAAAATGAGATTGCACCAACAATGCCCAGAGAGTTGCCGTAAACCAGAACATCTCCAACCATTCCAACTTCAAGTTGTGCAGCACTAACAGTTAAAGAAAATTGCAACCTGAAACAAGACCACAGTCCTATAACCCTCTCTTCTGCTCGTCCTGTAAAAACCGCAATCCTACTTTGGCTCAGGGAGTTACCTGATGCTGAGGTGCTCCTGGATGCATATCAACTGAATAAGTCTGTAACCTCTATTTGAGTCACTGTAACTATTTTTGACAGTCTGGTGCTATGACTCGGATTGGGTCTGGATAAACCCTTGGGCCTACTGAGATTCAGCTACGGACAGAGCAAGCTGGGGAACCTCTTCCTCCCTTCTTGGAAGCCCCTGGTGGGTCGAATGGTAAGTCCTGTTCCCACTCATGTTCTTTTTGGTTGCACGCAAGTTGCAGGCTTTGATTCTCTGAAAGGGTTAACCCATTGTATGACTGAAGTCACTGCCTCTATTTCCTTTTCGTCTTTTGAGGTTTTCTGGCCTTTCAGGTTCTCTGGGAGCAGAGAATGGGATGATGATCCTAAGGTTGAGCAAGGCCTTTCTTTCTTCTTCTATGTTGATCTCTTTTATTATGGGCTGAATGGAGTGACTTTGGGGAAGACAATTTTGTTTTGTTTTTAATTTTTATTTTATATTGCAGTATAGTTGATTTACAATGTTGTGTTAGTTTCAGGTGTACACCAAAGTGGTTCAGTTATACATATACATATATCCATTTTTTTTCAGATTCCTTTCCCATATAGGTTATTACAGAATATTGAGTAGAATTCCCTGTGCTATACAGTAGGTCCTTGTTGGTTAGTTATTTTATATATAGTGTGTGTATATGTCAATCCCAATCTCCCAATTTATCCCTCCCCCCACCACCTTTCCCCTTTGGTAACCATAAGTTTTCTAAGTCTGTGAGTTTCTGTTTTGTAAATAAGTTCATTTGTATTAGTTGTTAGATTCCACATATAAGTGATATCATATGATATTTGTCTTTCTCTGTCTGACTTACTTCACTTAGTATGATAATCTCTAGGTCCATCCATGTTGCTGCAAATGACATTATTTCATTCTTTTTTATGGCTGAGTAATATTCCATTGTATATATGTACCACATCTTCTTTACCCATTCCTCTGTCGATGGACATTTAGGTTGATTCCATGTCTTGGCTATTGTAAATAGTGCTACAATAAACATCGGGTTGCATGTATCTTTTCAAAGTATGGTTTTCTCTGGGTATATGCCCAAGAGTGGGATTGTTGGATCACATGGTAGTTCTATTTTTAGGTTTTTTTTTTTTTTATTATTGGGGTATAGTTGATTTACAATGTTGTGTTAGTTTCAGGTGTACACCACAGTGGTTCAGTTATGCATATACATATACCCACTCTTTTTTAGATTCTTTTCCCATGTAGGCCATTACAGAGCGTTGAATAGAGTTCCCTGTGCTATACAGTAGGTCCTTATTAGTTACCTATTTTATATATAGTAGTGTGTATGTGTCAATCCCAATCTTCCAATTTATCCCTCCCCCCTTTACCCACTGGTAACCATAAGTTTATTTTCTACACCTGTAACCCTATTTCTGTTTTGTAGATAAGTTCTTTTGTATCCTTTTTTAAGATTCCACATATAAGCAATATCATATGACATTTGTCTTTGTCTGACTTACTTCACTCAGTCTGACGATCTCTAGGTCCATCCATGTTGCTGCAAATGGCATTATTTTGTCCTTTTTCATGGCTGAGTAATATTCCATTGTCTATATGTACCACATCTTCTTTATCCACTCCTCTGTTGATGGACATTTAGGTTGCTTCCATGTCCTAGCTATCGTAAACAGTGCAGTAATGAACATTGGGGGTGCATGTATATTTTCAATTTATGGTTTTCTCTGGATATATGCCCAGGAGTGGGATTGCTGGATCATATTGTAGCTCTGTTTTTAGTTTTTTAAGGAACCTCCGTACTGTTCTCCATAGTGGCTGTACCAGTTTACATGCCCACCAACAGTGTAAGAGGGTTCCCTTTTCTGCACACCCTCTCCAGCATTTGTTGTTTGTAGATTTTTTGATGATGGCCATTCTGACTAGTGTGAGGTGATACCTCATTGTAGTTTTGATTTGCACTTCTCTAATATTAGTGATGTTGAACATCTTTTCATGTGCTTTTCGGCCATCTGTATGTAGAGGAAGACAATTTTGAACCACAGTGGTCCATTTGGGACTCTTGGGACCCGTCAAGACTTGAGCCTTAGAATAAAAGGAAACAAGGTGGCAGCTTTCTTTAACTGGTAAGGAGAAGCTGAGAAAAGAAACAGTATAGAAATATTCCAATCTACTGAGTCCTCTCTTAAAACAACCTCAGCCTTCTCTCTTCCCAAAGACCTTCTCCTTTCTAACTCTGTGCCTGCCCCTTATAAACCAATTCCCTCCTGGCCTTCCTCCTCTCTTGCTCTCTGTCCTCTACTCTGCCCTCTTTCTCCTCCTCTTTCCCTTTCTTAGCTTCCTCTCACCTTTAGACCCCTACCTTCAGAACTCTCCAGATACGCGCAAGGCATAGAGATAGGAGAAACTCTTTTCAAGGCAATCCCTGAAGGTTTTCCCTCTTCCACTGACTGAGGAATAATTCAAACCTGTCAACAAGGGCGCAATGAATTTGTCTCTAACTTTAGGGACCAATTAGAAACCACTTTTAAAGAATACTCAGGGTTGGGCATTAATGCTAACTGCTTTACAATGGTGTGTTAGTTTCTGCTTTATAACAAAGTGAATCAGCTATACACATACATATATCCCCCTATCTCCTCCCTCTTGCATCTCCCTCCCACCCTCCCTATCCCACCCCTGTAGGTGGTCACAAAGCACCAAGCTGATCTCCCTGTGCTATGCTGCTGCTTCCCACTAGCTATCTATTTTACATTTGGTAGTGTATATATGTCCATGCCACTCTCTCACATTCTTTGTTAATGTCCTTAAGCCTGAAATATCAGATATTTAGAAGCACAAAATAGCCTGGCAGACTACACCCATTCATGAGTTACACTTTGTGTCCAGCACTTTTTGTTCAGCATTTTGAGGAGAGCATAATAAACACAGAGAAAACCGCACACTGCAAATTTATGTCATTATGACTTAAACAGCTTGAAGGAAATAAACGGCCCTCCACAAATACAACACAGATAGACATGCATACTTGTAGATATTGCAGAGAAAATGACACTGGGCCTGCGAATGTCCCACTTTGGCCAGGAAACAAGACACTGAACTAGGGTTGCCAGATTTAGCAAAATAAAATACAGGAAATTTTGAATTTCAGATAAACAACGAGTAATATCTTAGTGTGAGTATATCTCATGAAATATCTGGGACACACGTACACTAAAAAGTGATTTGTTTCTTATCTGACATTCACATTTAATTAGACTTCCTGTATTTTACCTGGCAACCCTATACAGGTTGCTCAGTCAGAAACAAAGTGATTCCTCCCCTCCAAGAAAGTCATCCTAGAGTATCCCCAATTGCCTTTGGATCAACAAGGAGAAATAACTGTTTATTCACAAATGGTCATTCAATCTCATTTTTAGTAGGCACTGGAGCCACACTCTCTACCATTAATTCCTTCTAGTTTCCCACCACCCTCCCTTGGGATAATAAAAAATCTCCGTGATGGGATTTACCAATTGAATACACTCTCTCCCTCTTGCTTAGCCCTTTGCGTATATCTTTGGGACCCTTAACTGCTCAATGTACCTTTCTCTTCTGTCCTTCCACCCTCTCTAACCAATTCAGATGGGACTTTTTGGTTCGATGGGGAACTACTATTAGGTGTACCCCCAAAGGACTTTTTCTTGATCTCTTAGACTCTGATAACCCAGTATGCCATCTTATGTTGGCTGTCCTCAACTACCTGAGTAGTACCTGAGGACTACTCTCCTGAGTCCTCCATTCACTTTCCCCCTAAAATTACCTCAGTTTTCTGATTTAATTTCTTCATTACCCAATATCCTCACGGCCCCCTCATCTACAGATATGGGAAAAATAAAGGATATAGAACCCTTACAAGTCAATATTGATCTCACAATCCCTCTGCCTAAATTGGCCAATATCTCCTAAAACCCAAAGCACTAGAAGGAGTATGACCCATTGTGACAGATTTCATAGTTAAAGGCTTAATCATTCCTTGTACTAGTGTCTGCAACACTCCTATCCATCCAGTAAAAACATCCTAATGGACACAGGTACCTCTTTGTATAAGATGTAAGGCTACAAACTGTACAGTGTCCCACATTTCCCTATGGTTCTCAGCCCAACACTGTCCTGGTTTCTATACCACCAAATTCAACATACTTCATAGCATTAGATGTCTCTTCAGCCTTCTTTGGTGTTCCCTTACATCCTGATTTCCAATACCTTTTCACTTGAACATACAAAAATTATTACACCTTGACTGTGATGCCACAAGGCCTCACTGAAGCCCCTTCATACTTATCTCGGGTTCTCAATCATAATCTCCAAGAATTACCATTTCTCTGTTCCTCTAACTTGATCCAATATACAGGTGAGCTGCTCTTATATTCACCTGATACAACCTCTTCGCAAGAGGCCTCTTTATCTCTTAGAAACTTCGGCTATAAAAGGACATACAGTTTGTAAGGATAACTTACAATTTTGTTACACTCAGATTCACTACCTAAGCCATGGTATATCCTAGGGAGGCAAATCTCTCTGAGCAGACAGAAGTACAGCCATTCAAAATCGCCCTCACCTTATTACTAAAAGGCAACTTAGCAGATTTAGAGCCTTTAGGGATATTGCAGTTAGTGGATTCCCAACTTTTCTGAATCACCTGCCACCATCTATGACATGACTAAAAATGACATCCCTGAACCTCTGCCTTCAGAGGGTACTACAGAGTTAGCTTTTGACCAACTCAAGGCTACTATCCACAACCCTACCATTCTGGGTCACCCCCAAATTTTACAAAGTCTTTTTTTCTCTTTAAACATAAAAGGGATGGTCAAGTCCTTTGTGTTTTATCTCAGAAACATAATGGAAATCAGAGACTCATTTGGTATTACAATCTTTCTCCCTATTCGGTAGTTAAACATATCCCACTTGTCTAAGAGCAACAGCTGCAGCTGCATTTGATCTTGGGGTCACCTTTCCACCTACTGGTACCTCACGCAGTTCAAATTCTTCTCACCAAAAACACTCAACATTTTTCTGCTTTCAGACTCACTTCCCATGAACTGCTGCTTCTGTCTTCAGCTCATATTGCCTACTCTAGAAGTCATACTCTTTTTCAAAATTGAGATATAATTCATATACCATAACATTTATGTTTTACAGTGAACAGTTCAGCCATTTTTTGTATATTCACAAAGTTGTTCAACCATCACCACTATATAATTCCCAAAGATTTTCATGATCCCCAAAAGCAAAGCCATATCCATTAGCGGTCACTTCCCTGTCTCCTTCCACACCAGCCATAGTCAACCATTAATCTACTTTGTGTCTGTATGGACTTGCATATTCTGGACTTTTGATGTCAGCAGAATCATACAATATGTGGCCTTTTGTGGCTGGCTTCTTTCACTTAGCATGTGTTAAGTGTCACCCATGTTGTAGCAGGCATCAGTACTTCATCACTTTTTCTTGCTAAATAATATTCCATTGCAGGCATATACCATATTTTGTTTATCCATTCATCAGTTGATGGATATTCAGGTTGTTTCCACTTTTTGACTATTATGAATAATGTTACTATGACCATTCATGCATAAGTTTTTGTGTGGACATATGTTTTTAATTCTCCTGGCTATATACCTAGGAGTAGAATTGCTGGATCATATGGTAACTATGTTTAACCTTCTGAGGAACTATCAAACTATTCAACAGCGACTGCACCATTTTACATTCCCACCAGCAATGTATAGGGTTTCCATTTTCTATATCCTTACAACACTTATTGTCCATCTTTTTTTCTTAGAGCCATCCTTGAGGGTATGAAGTAGTATCTCAATGTGGTTTTGATTTGCATTTCCCTAATGACTAGTACTGTTGAGCATCTTTTCATGTGTTTATTAGCCAGCCATTCATATGTCTTATTGTCATAATCTTAATCCAGCTATCTTATTCCCTCTTCCAAAGAAGTGAGAATCTCATGATTGTTTAACTTTAACCTAGGAACTCCATCTGTCTCTTTCTTATCCCCATGAAACATCTCCACAAAACCCAGACTTAGAATTCTTTGTAGACAATTCATATTTTGAGACTGAACAAGTATATTTTCAAGTTAGGTATACTGTCACCACTTTCCAAGAGCTTACTGAATTCAATTATTTTCCTGAAGTCCACTTAACGTAACTAGTTGACTTATAGGATTGACTCTAGCCTACCAACCAGCAAGGAATGAAAGGGCTAGCATATACACAGAAAGAAGATATGCCTTTGGTGTGGTTTATTATTTTGGCATACTAATGAAACAACAGAGCTTCCTGATAGCTGCTGGTACTTAAGCAGCTGTGAGCACATTCAAGCTTTACTAGATGCTGTACTCCTCTCCAAGAAAGTGACTGTAATTAAAGCCCACGCTCATACTAAGGAACAAACCCATGAGGCGAAAGAAAATGCCTTGGCCGATCAGTATGCTAAACAGAGTGCTCTCACCCAAGTTCACTTGGCTCAGCAAATCAAAGATGATCTGGTTACTCCAGATTACTTCTATGAAACCTTGAGCAAACTTCAGTTAAAGCATCAGACTCTGAAAAAAAAAAAGGATATTGGGAGAAATCTGGATGTTCCCTTCATCAAATGGGCTATGGAGACACCAAGACTGTCCCTTGGTCTCTCCAGTCTCTCTGGAATGAAGCTTGATGAAAAATTTGCAGGCTATGACCTATCATAGTAAACAAACTTGAAAACTGCTCTGGGACAACTTTTTTTTTTTTTTGGCCACGCAGCACATGGGATCTTAGTTCACCAACCAGGGATCAAATCCCTTAATTCACCAACCAGGGGTCAACCAGTGATCAGTGGAAGTGCAGAGTCTTAACCACTGGACTGTCAGGGAAGTCCCTGGAAAAACTCTTAAGGTGGGACATAGAGAGAAACCATAGCCTTAGGGATGCTTTGAACATTTACAGATGAACTTTGTACAGCCTCCTACGTCACAAGAATTTGAATATGTATTTACTATTGTCTGCTTTCACTCTGGATAGCTAGAATTTTTTCCTGGTCGTTGATTACTACAGATTAGAATGTTAATTGTGACCCCCAGGGCAACCACTAAGAAAATAACTTGAAGATGTATATTAAAAGAAATGACTAGGGAATTAAAATGGTATGCTACAAAATATCAATTGAACACAAAAGAATTCAGTAATGAAGGAACTGAGGAACAAAAAAATGAGGCATATAGAAAACAAATAGCAAAACGGCAGAAGGAAGTTCTTCCTTATCAGTAATTACATTAATGTAAATGGATTAAACTCAATTAAAAGTCAGAGAATGACAGAATGGAAAGAAAAAAACAAACATGATTCAGGCATATGCTGTCTATAAGAGACCCGTTTATAACCCAAACCACAAATAGGTTGAAAATAAAAGGATGGAAAAATGTATTCCATGCAAACAATAACCAAAAGGGAGTTGGAGTGGCTATACTAATATCAAGCAAAACAGACTTTAAGGCAAAAATTGTTACAAGAGACAAAGAAAGACAATACGTAATTATAAAAGGGTCAAACACTCAAGAATATGTAACAATTATAAATATAAGTTCCCCCAAAAATTGAGCCCCAAAATATATGAAGCAAAAATTGACAGAATTGAAGTGAGAAATACAGTTCTACAATAATAGTAGGAGATTTCAATGTTCCACTATCAATAATGGATAGAATAAATAGAGAAGATTATCAAGGAAATAGAAGACCTGAGTAATACTATAAACCCACTAGACCTAACAGACATCTAGAGAATACTCCACCCAACAACAGCAGAATAAACATTCTTCTCAAATGCACATGGAACATTCTACAGAAGAGACAATATATTAGGCCACAAAACAAGTTTCAGTAAATTTTAAAAGACTGAAATCATACAAAGTATGCTGTCTTGCCACAATGGAATAAAATTAGTAGTCAGTAGAATGAAATTTGGTAAATTCACAAATAAGTGGAAACTAAACAGCACATTCCTAAATAGCCAATGAGTCAAAGAAGAAATCACATAGTAAATTAGAAAATATATTGAGATGAATGAAAATGAAAACACAACATACCAAAACATGTGGGATGCAGCAAAAGTAGTGCTCAGAGGGAAGACTATAGCAGTAAAATACCTACATTAAAAAAGAAGAGGGCTTCCCTGGTGGCGCAGTGGTTGAGTGTCCGCCTGCCGACGCAGGGGACACGGGTGCGTGCCCCGGTCTGGGAAAATCCCACATGCCGTGGAGCGGCTGGGCCCGTGAGCCATGGCCACTGGGCCTGCGCGTCCGGAGCCTGTGCTCCGCAACGGGAGAGGCCACAACAGTGAGAGGCCCGTGTACCGCAAAAAAAAAAAAAAAAAAAAAAAGAAGAAGAAGAAAGATGTCAAACAATATCTTAATGTCCACCTTAAGTAACTAGAAAAACGAGGAAACTAACCCCAAAACAAGCAGAAGAAAAGGAATAACAAAGATTAGGGCATAAATAAACGAACTGCAAATCAGAAAATAATACAGAAAATCAATTAATCATTCTTTGAAAAAAACAGCAAAATTGACAAACCTTCATCTAGACTGACGAAGAAAAAAAGAAGTCTCATATTACTAAGATCAGGAATCAAACTGAGGGCATTACTACTGACCTTAGAGAAATTAAAAAGAAAAAGGATTATAAAGAATACTACAAACAAATGTATGCCAACAAATCAGATAATCTGTTTCTAGGAACAGACAAATTCCTAGAAACACACAAACTATCAAAAGTGACTCAAGAAGAAACTAGAAAATCTGAATAACAGGTAAAGTGAGTCAGTGTTTGAACTGAGTTTTCTTAGAAGCTGTATCTGTCTCTTTGGCATCCACTAATTACAGGGCCAAACTAATGGCCAAATTGGTTTATATCTCCTCTGTGATATAAACAGAGCCCATACTTTGAGCCACCTCCTTATCTAACTCTCACATACCAAGCCAATATTTCCCCTGAACTAAGTCAACCCAGGCCAGATAACAGACAACTAGGGACAGCCCCTCTATGCCCCAAGCCCCACTAGAATTATTCAAACTAGCAGTCCTAAGCTACTTACCCTGCTCTGCCTTGCCTTGCCTTTCCTGGAAACCCCAGTAAAGGCTCTGGCCTAGGCTTTCCACTCACTCCTTTCTGCCTACTGACTGATACTGGTGCTTCCCCATGTGGCCTTGCATGGTACGGCATACTCCCTCCTCCTGGAAAATATAAGTAATAAAAATCTTCTTTCAGTAGCATTAACTTCTCCATGTTGACATTCAGTCACCTCTACAAATTAAAATACCACAGGTATAATCATTGATACAGTTAGCAGTAAAATAAATAAATAAATAAATAAAAGAAACAAACAAACAAAAAACTTACAATACAAAAAAGTCTAAGACCAGATGATCTCACTGGTGAATTCTATGAAACAATAAAAGAATTAAAACCAGTACTTCTCAAATTCTTCCAAAAAGCAGAAAAGGAGGGAACACATCCCAACTAATTCTATAAAGCCAACATTGCCAAAGCCAGTCAAAGACATCAGAAGAAAAGAAAACTATGGACCAATATCCCTTATGAATCTAGATACAAAATACTAGAAAAACAAATACATCAGCATATTAAAGGATTATATGACATGACTAAGTGGGGTTTATCCCTAGAATGCAAGATTGGTTCAACATATGAAAGTCAATTAATATAATATACCACATTAATAGACTAAAGGGGGAGAAGCACAATTATCTCAATAAACACAGAAAAAGCATTTAACAAAAATCCAACACCCTTTCATGATTAAAAAGAACTCAAAATACTAGGAATAGAAGGGAACTTCCTAAAGATGCTAAAGGGTATCTATGAAACACACACAGGTAACCTCATACATAATGGTGAAAAAAGGAATGTTTTCTCCTAAGATCAGGAACAGGGCAAGGATGTCTCCTTTGACACTTCTACTTAACATTGTATGGGAGGGTCTAGTCAGGGAAATTAGGCAAGAAAAAGAAATACATGGCATCCATATAGTAAAGGAAGAATTAAAAGTACCAATGATTACTGATGACTTGATCTTATATATAGAAAACCCTAAAGTACCCACAAATAAACTATTATAGCTAACAAATGAGTTCAGCAAAGTTGCAGGATACAAGATCAATATACAAAAAAATCAGTGTTATTTCTATACACTAGCAGTGAAAAGTCAAAAAAAGTTAATTCAATTTATAATAGCATCAAAAAGAATGAAATACTTAAGAAGAATCTTAACCAAGGAAGTGTAAGACCTGTACACTCTAAATTACAAAATTTGTAGAAAAAAATTTAAAAGACCTAAATAAATGGAAAAGGCATCTTGTGTTCATGAATTGGAAGACTTAATACTATTAAGATGGCAGTACTTGTCAAAATTAATCCACAGACTCAAAGCAGTCCCTATCAACATTCCAACTGCCTTCTTTGGAGAAACTGACAAGCTGGTCTTAAAATTTATACGGAAATGCAAGGGATCCAGAATAGCAAAAACAATTTTCAAAAAGGAGAGTAAAGCTGGGATCTAACACTTCCCAATTTCAAAACGTACTACAAACTTACAGTAATCAAAATAGTGGGGGTATCATAAGAACAGACATGTAGATCAATGGAATAGAACTGACAGTCCAGAAATAAATTTACGGTCAATCACTTTTTGGCAAGGGTGCCAAGGCCATTCAATGGAGAAAGAATAGTTTTTTCAAAAAATGGTGCCGGAACAAATGGATATCCACATGCAAAATTAATAATAATAATAATTTAGAACCCTACCTCACATAATATGTAAAAATTTACTCAAAGTGAATCAAAGAACCAAATGTAATAACTAATACTATAAAACTCTTAGAAGATAGGTAATAAATATTTGTACCTTGGACTAAGCAGTTGTTTCCTTTTTTAAAAAATTTTTATTTTACTTATTTATTTTTGGCTGTGTTGGGTCTTCGTTGCTGCACGTGAGCTTTCTTTAGCTGTGGCAAACAGGGGCTACTCTTTGTTGTGGAGCACGGGCTCTAGGCACGTGGGCTTCAGTAGTTGTGGCTCATGGGCTCTAGAGCGCAGGCTCAGTAGTTGTGGCGCACGGGCTTAGTTGCTCCGCGGCATGTGGGATCTTCCCGGAGCAGGGATCGAACCTGTGCTCCCTGCATTCGCAGGCAGATTCTTATCCACTGCGCCACCAGGGAAGCCTAAGCAGTTGTTTCTTAAACATGATACTGAAAGGACAAGCAACCGATGAAAAAATAAATTGGATTTCATCAAAATTAAAACTTTTGTATGTCAAAGGAGACTACCAAGAAAATGAAAAGACAACCCATGGAACTAGAGAAGATATTTGCAAATGACATAGCTGATAATGGTCTAGTATATAGAATATATTAGAATGCTTACAACTTTATAAACTCTATAAAAAGACAAAGAACCCAGTTTAAAAATGGGCAAAGGATTTGAATAGACATTTCTCCAAAGAAAATATACAAATGGCACAAACATATGAAAAGATCATTAGTTATTTGGAAAATGCAAATCAAAACCACAATGACATACACTCACTGGGATGGCTATAATTAAACAAATGAAAAATAACAATGTGTCAGGGAGGATATGGAGAAATTGGAACCGTCATACATTGCTGCTGTGAATATAAAATGGTGCTGCCTCTGTGGAAAAAAGCTTGGCAGTTCTTCAAAAAGTTAGACATAGAGTTACCATATGACCCAGCAATTCCATACCCAGGTATATACTTAAGAGAAGTGAAAACCTACATTCAAACAAAAACCTGTGCACAAACGTTCACAGCAGCATTATTCAAAAACTGGATACAATCCTATTGTCCATCAACTGATGAATGGACACACAAACATGGTGTATTCATACAATGGAATATTATCCAGCCGTCAAAAAGGAGTGAAGTTTCTCAGCCTTAGCACCATCTTCTGAGAAACCTCTGTGCCATGAGAGTGGAGTGGAGGAAGAAGAGAATGCACAGGCTAAAGCACAAAAGAAGAAAGATGAGGCAGAGGTCCAAGTAAACTTGTACACCCATGGAAGCCACAGGAGCAGAAACAAGAGAAGCCATAGCCGGGGACGCTGGTACAAATTGTTGGACTGCATGCCTACTGTCTAGAACTTATCTCAATGGATCTAGAACATCCATGGCCGTTCTGACTGCCTCAACTACCTTTGAGAGACCCACCTTGCTCATGTCAAAATGGTCCTTTTTGGTCCTTTGCCCTGGACCTGTAACGTTATGGGCTAGTTCTGTTCTCAGTTGTGGCTGAATGTAACAGGTGTACAATAAATCATCTCTTTTGTTGTCCTAGCTGAAGAAAAAGTAAAAGGAATGAAGTGCTGATACATACTACAACATAGATGACCCCTGAAAACATCATGCTAAGTGAAACAAGCCAGACACTAAAGGCCATATATTGTCCGATTTCATTTATATGAAATGTTCAGAGTAGGCAAGTCCATAGAGACAGGAAACGAATTAGTGACTGCCAGGGGGAGAATGGGGAACAATTGTTTAAAGGGTACAGGATTTATCTTTGGAGTAACAAAAATGCTCTAGAACTAAATAGCGGTGATAGTTGCATAACATTGTGAATATACAAAAAATCACTAAACTGTACACTTAAAAGTGGTTAAAATAGCGAAATTTATCTCAAAAAACTTAATTTTTACTTTTCTTAACATTTTTAAAATTGATTTATTTTATTTTATTTATTTTACTTTTGGCTGCGTTGGGTCTTTGTTGCAGCGCGAGGGCTTTTCTCTAGTTGCGGCGAGTGGTGGCTTCTCTTGTTGAGCACGGGCTCTAGGCATGCGGGCTTCAGTAGTTGTGGCACTCAGGCTCAGTAGTTGTGGCACACGGGCTCTAGAGTGCAGGCTCAGTAGTTGTGGCACACGGGCTTAGTTGCTCCACAGCATGTGGGATCTTCCCGGACCAGGGCTCGAACCCGTGTCCCCTGCACTGGCAGGTGGATTCTTAACCACTGCGCCACCAGGGAAGCCCCAAAACTTAAATTTTAAAAAGAGGGGGAAAAAAGGAACATTTACAAGAATCCTTAGTGCTAGACGGTCTGTGTGGATATAGCAAAATAAATTTTCTTTTTAATGGTTTGGGGGAAGTTAAGAGAAACCTTTTCAGTTATATACACAGGACTTCAAACAAGAGACAGAAAATCTTCCCTTAGTGTTCCTATTGACCAAATGTGGTATGTTGTCTTACCCCTTCTTTTTTCCATTATCAAGGTCTGGTAGAATGGAGACCACCTATTGGCTACTGACCCCTCCACTTGTCTTCTTTCAGGATTCCAGCAGGCTTCTGGTCTGGCAAAGCCTTTGCTCATTGTTGCCAGGGCCAAGTAGCATCTCCTCCAACTGGGAAACAGTGGTCACACCAGATCCTCAGAAGCGTGTGGGTCCATGGTCTGAAGTTGAAGTGGCCTAGCTGACACCCATGCTGATCTCCCTTCTCCGGTCCTCAGGGTTCCTCATAGCCCATCTAGCATCTGGGCTGCCACCATTCTTCTTGCCCCACCAAGCTCGCTGCCCAAAGGTGCCACATCCTTGGCGGCCTGGCCAGGGTGGGCTGGGAGACCATCAGCTGCAGGTGTGGTCAGGACCCAGGGAAGCCAATACAACCTTCAGGTCACAGTGGGTGGGGTCACCACTGCCTCAAGGCCAGGACCGGACTGGTTGCAGTGTCAAGGATTCCAGGTCACTGAAGTACCGAAGCCACTGCCCACCAGCCCCCTTCTAGCTCACAGACCAGCCCTGGCCAGGAGGTCTCCAGGGCTGGAGCTCCAATCTCACCTTGCTTTCTGCTGGAACTGACTACTTGAGCTAATGGGGTTTCAAAATTAAAACTTCCTAAACTTTCTGAATACTTATACCTACCTTGGCCTAAGGTAGTCTCGTTGGCCCTAAGGCGCCCTTTCCTTTTGGCAGACATTGTCCCTTTATGACTATATCACAGACAGATTAGTGGAGACTGGGCATTACACCCTGATTTTCCACTCCACTTTGCTGCAAGCAGATACGACTCGGTACTGCAAAAGACTAATGCAATCGACTCAGACTTAATACCAAGAGGTTCAAACTGTCTTTCTGGGCCAGAACCCCTGCTTGCATATGGATATTTTTACCCCTGATTTTGTACCCTCGTATTTATAAGGGTATAAATAGTGTGACCATAGATCACAGCTGACCCCAGGCAGTTCAGGGACTTACCTCCCCGCGGGGGAAGTTTTGTCACAGTGTAAAGACTAGTAGCACTGCTTTTATAACCTGGCTGGGACAATAAACTATAAGGTCACCAAACCTTCTTGCACTAATACTGATGGGTTCGAGGAGAAACCCTCACAAACACACCCACGCAGCCCCTGGGGACAACATAACTGCCGACACACCACCAGCAAAAGGGAGACAATATGGCTGCCAGAGCCAACTGCACATGCGCACAGAGGCACGGGGGGGGGGGGGGGGGGGGAGGGACCAGGAGCAAAGTATGCAAACAGGGCCTGCAGGGCTTTTCCTGACCTGATACCAGGGGGTGAGGGACTCAAGAGTTTTGCACCTGAGTTTGCCTGTACTTTAGTTGGAGTTGCTACAGACAAATTCCAAAGTCACCAAAATGGGCATCTGATGCATGGGGACATAATTCCAGCTGCCTAGGAAGCGTATTTGGGGAGCAGCAATTGGATGGAAAATGGCTGTGGGTCAGACAGCTGCATTTGAGCAGCGAGAGTGGGCTGGGAGCTGCTTCCGGGGCCCAAGGAGAACAGCAAGCTTCTGTAGGCAGTCAGGCGGGTGTTGTGGATGAGGGTACAAACAGGTATTTGGAGCTGCAAATGAAAAATGGTGCCTGCCATATTAGGAAATAAAGGACGCCCTCAACCACTATAGCCCGCCCCAGCGGTGAGCCCTGGGTGGACTCAGGATGGGAAAGAACAGGATACTGGCCCTAGAGAGCTAAGGTGCCTACTAGAGGAATGATTTCAATGAGCCCAGACTCTTGCATCTTCCCACACATGAAAATGGTAAGATGAACATATCTGCAAAGCAGAAATAGAGACATAGGTGTAGAGAACAAATGTGTGGACACCAGGGGGGAAAGCGGGGAGGGGGGATGAATTGGGAGATTGGGATCGACATATATATGCCGCTGGGTATGAAATAGATAACTAGTGAGGGCCTGCGGTATATCATGGCAAACTCTACTCGGTGCTCTGTGGTGACCTGGATAGGAGGGAAATCCAAAAGGGAGCGGATATGCATACACATATGGCTGGTTCACTTCCACGTGCAGCACGAGGTAGCACAATATTGGAGTAAAGCAACTATACCCCAATAAAAAATACAAAAAAAATTTTTAAAGTGCTAAATTCATTAACTTGAGATGTCTAGGTTTTCTTTTTTTTAAAACATCTTTATTAGAGTATAATTGCTTTACTGACAGTAATCTTTTGATGTCCCCGACTACCTGGTCTTTGTTGCAAAACTCCTATATATCCTGGCCTTACCCTTACCACTTCAGAGCAGTCCCTCAGAGCTATCTGAGAGGTTGCCTCCCAGTCTTAAGTCCTCAGAAAGTCCCCTGAATAAAACATAATTCTCAATTTTTAGGTTGTGCATTTTTTTCAGTCGACAGAGCCCAGGTCCCACTGACTCCAAAGTCCGTGCCCTTCTTTACCTTGCTCTTAGACCGTGGCACGTAGTAGATACCAGTAAACACCATTTGAATAAATGAATTCACACCACGGTCTCTTTCTGAAGAAGTTGTTCCCTCCATCTCTGGGGAAATCCTGCCCTATCCCTCAAGGCCCAGCCCAAACACAGCCTCCTCCATGTAGCCCTGGGTAATTCTGTGTCCCCTCTCAACCCAGCAGTTGCAGTCTCTCCCGTGGCTATGGAGTGAGTAGGGGGAGACAGGGAGAGGCATTAGCGCTGGAGTGCAGGGGAGCGTTGGGTCCTTTGGGATGAGACAGCTGACGGGGGGAAAATCCCGAGTTTTGCAGATAGAGATTTTTGGCTGTTGAGTTTGTCTATTGGAATTAAGGCTGCTATAGGAGACTTTAGCTGGTTAAATCCATGACATAATAACCCATCCTGAATCCTACTCTAGAGAAGTGCCTGGAGACTTTTACTTTTAGCAAGTAGTTCTACTGATTGTTATAATCAGGAACATTCCCGAAACTGTTCTCCTCTAACCCTCTCAATTTACCGGTTAGGAAACTGAGACCCAGTAAGTGAAACTAATTTACCCAAAGTCACACAGCCAGTTAGTGACAGAACCAGGATAAACGTTAATCGATTATATCTCTTACAGTAACCTTATATTGAATTCCCCAAAGACGACGCTGCATCTCAGACATACTAACTCATTTGGCAAATACTTGTATGAGTAGAATTTATACGATTAGCACTTGCCGCCTGCCAGGATTCCGGGGAGTGTGATGCTTAATGGGTAAATTTTGATAGGTGGAAAAAAAGTGGGAAATTGGTCATGAGACACTAGGCAGTTAAGTGAATAAAACAGAGGGTACAGGCAGAAAGTAGCATGTATATAGTCCTTCAAAATCCTCAAGCCTTAAATATGAGAATAGAAATTATGTTCAGAAGATACTCTGAATAATAGGAAGTAGGGGGCTACATGAGTCTGGAACTTGAGAGATCAAAATCTGGCTTGGAAACATAGATCTGGAAGTCGTCAGCATAAAGGTTGAAGTTGAAGCCACGGAACTAGATGCGCTCACTCAGGGACAGTTATTCAGAGGGGCGCAGATGAGGACAGAAGACTGAAGGGACAGCTGTTTAAGGAATAGTTACAAGAAGATTTTACAAAGGAAGCAGAGGGAAGCAGCAAGAGGGCTGGGAGGCAAACGAGGAGTGAGGAGGATGGCATCAATGATCGCTCTGCCACTGAAACCTCCTTCTGTCACCTCCTTCCCTAGACCTCACAGTCCACGTTCAACATCACTTGAATGTCCCCTGCAAGAATGTCAGAGTTGGGCCTTTAGGGGTTATTTACGCAAGGGTATCTCAATCTTGACACTATTGACATTTGGGGCCAGACAATTCTTTTTTGTGGATGGCTGTCCTGTGCATTGTAGGAGGTTTAGCTGCATCTTTTGCCTCTATCCCCTAGATACCAGTAGGACACACTCCCCACCCCCCAACCGCCAGTCATGACAACGAAAAATGACTCTAGACATTGAAAAATGTCCCCCGAAGGGACGGAATGGTCCCCAGTTGATAACCACTGAGCTACACAATCCTCCCATCTCTGAATTTCTGGTAGGGGACATCCAAGTGATGAACCTCAGGCAGATGATTAGAAGGGTCTGGAACTCAGGAGAAATGAGTCTAGATGAGGGTACATATTTGATAGTTTATCAGCATGTGGTGGGAGTTGAAGCCATGAGCATGGATGAGATCACCCAGGGACAGGGCATAGCATCAGAAGAGAACAAGACCTAGGACAGAGTCCTAGAAAGCACTGACATTTAAAGGGGAACCTGAGATGAGAATTCCGAGAAGGAGGAATAACAATTCTACCAAAGCTACTACTATCATTTACTACCACTTGCCATGTGCCAATGACTATGCCAAGTTCTTCACAAGCTTCATCTCATTTAATCCTGAACAGAACTTTGTGAAGTAGGCATTATCATCTCCATTTTCCTGAGAAAGAAACAGGCCCAGAGACATTAAGGAAGCCTGCAAAAATGTGTGCTGTTAGTCAGTGCCAGAGCCAGGATTCAAACCCAGATTTGTCTGCCTTTTCAGTTAATACATTTGCTACCAGCAAACCTAGGAAAGAGGGTGGTCCTGGGATCCAAGGAATTAAGGAATATAAAGAAGAACAGAGCAATCTATAGCATCTAATCCAGTCCAACAACATAGGCAGGTCAGAAAAGTACAGGAAAAGTGTAGCAGATGAGCAGCAAGGATGCCATACATGACCTGGTGAGGATGGTTTCAGTAGGTGGTGGGAAGTCAGGCTGGATCGCAGACAGTTGAGGAGAGACTGGAGAGGAAAGACGTGGAAAAGCAAATGGAGGCTTCAAAGCATTCAGATTTGAAGGAAAGAAGAGAGATAAGGCGGTAGCTACAGGAAGGGAATAACCTAGTGTCTAGGGAGGTTTTTTTTTTTTCTTACAACAAAACTTACATGTTTAATGTAGAAGATTTAGAAGACATTGGTCAATCAATGCTATCCCACAAACCAGAAAAAATCACAGGTAATATTTTGGCATTTATCTTTCTGGTCCATTGTTGTCCTATACATACACGCACACATTTTTAGAAAAATGTTATCAAACCATTCATATTGTTTTGTAACTTGTTTTTTAATTAAAATACATAGTAAACACTTTGCAATGATAATAGCAATAAATGTGCTATGTAAGCATCATTCTAATATTTTCTTGCTATTCCTATGGGCCATATTGAAACATCATTTCTCTCACTGTCAGCATCCTTCCCTTCCCTTCCATTCCCTTTCCTTTCCTTCTAGCTTCTTCCATTATTTTCCATCCCACTCCCCACCCCCACCCCCAAACACAAGCTATCATGGATTGGAAGTGTAATTAATTCAAATCGACTTAATTTTGAAGAAAATATGAAGAAACTGAATAAAATATCAGAGAAATACTTGTTTGAAAAGAGAATTTGGGTTTTTTAAGCTGAATGATACTTGAGCATATTTATACCTAACAGTGTGTGTGTGTGTGTGTGTGAGAGAGAGAGAGAGAGAGAGAGAGAGAGATAAGGAGAAAATAGTAGAGAGAGATTGAAGATACAGCTGGGAGGCAGGAAGGGAGGGTTGTCAAACAATGGATCAAAGTTCCGAAGAAAGAAGGAGGATACAGGGCATAGATGCCACAATTAACATTAAATAGATGTCTTTAAGTCTGTGAGGGGTGTATCACGTTGGGTGGCAGGAAGTTGAGGTAATTTCTGGCCTCTGTAATTATGGAAACGTAGGAGTCCAGGTTAACTGCTGAGAGGCAGGGGGAAGGGGGCTTATGAAAACTGGTGAGGAGCTGAACTGGCTTCTTGGGTGAATGGGAGAGAATGCTGATGAAGGGATGAAGGACACACAAAGTATCCATCATGGCAGTGTGGAAAACCCAGCTGAGACTGAAGCCAATCCCCATGCATAAGAGATAGACATTTTCGTTTGATGTATGTTTGGGGTTCTGCTAGTATGCAAGTACAAAAGATGGGCAAACAGCAAGCAGTTTGAAAATATTGGTAAGTTGTCTGGGGTGGAAATGAAGAAGAGAGGGCTGATAGATTTCTTGGGAAATAATGGAGGGGTCAAAGGAGTAGAGGGTTAAATGACTTAGAAGAATAACTGTAGTGACAATAAAGACTAGAGAAATAGAGGGTTTTGGTCGGAGAAGTGGAACTGTAGCCACCAGGGATGCCACAGTGCTAGGCCACAAGGACCGAGAGATTGAAGCTACCTCTTCTGGGATCGATGCCACTCCAGGCTATGGCAGTATAGAAACTATAACCTCTGGGTTTGCCATCATGTTAATCCAAATAGGCAGAGACTATACATGCTAGGCTGAACGAACTCTGGCCATCGGACCTGGTTTCCACTCTCCTCCAAGATCTGCTGAGATGAAACCCACCAGGCCCTCACCCTGGTTGTCATCACTCCTCCAGCCACAACCTCCTATTTTGAGTTTTTCAACTAGCACTATGAAAATGTCTCAGCTCCTAAAGTCCACGGATCCCTCTACTTCTTCCCAATCTATTAGGACTCTTCTTTTTTATTTCTCTCATTACTTAGCTTAGATGCCATGGTTTATCATTTCAGTACCATTCTTGCCAGTTCTAAGTTCCCTTGCCTTGAACTTGTTTTGTAAGCCACCTACCCTGCTAAGCCCAACTCTGTCTTCTCTGTACATGCACCTGAGCACTGCTAGAGAAATTCACACAGGTATTTCAAACCTTCTCAGTCTCCTTAAATCCCAGTTCTCCCTCATATACCTCCCTCTTCCCTTCACATCCACCTCTATTCTCAGCAGTTCTTCCAGCATCACAAAGAAACTTATCTCCTTCCATCTTCATCTTCTTTTTTGTTACATTAGAAAAAAGGTGTTGCTTGTTCTCTCCACTGGCAATAGCTCTGTGTATACTTTTGATCCCATTGTCTGTCTTTCAGAAGTCTTACACTATTGATGATCCCTCATCTTTCCTATTTGTTCAAATTTTTTCTCTCCACTGGATCCTTCCCAACAGGTTTAAACATGTTGAAGTGTCTCTATTAAAAAGAAAACAAAAGAAAACAAACAAACAAAAACTTGCTTAACCCCACACTTCACTCAAGCAACCTCCTTCCCCTTCACAGCCAAACTTCTTGAGAGAGTGGTCTTTCTTACTGTCATTGTTTCCTTGCTTCCTGTCTACACCTCAGTCCACTTCCATCTAATTTCCAGCCCTTTACTACAGCAAAAACAGCTCTTGTCACAATAACCTCCATACTGTCAAAAGTAATGGGCATTTTTCATTTCTCACCTTGCTAGACTTCTTTGCAGCCTTTGACCCGTTAATCACTTCCTCCTTCTTAAAATGTTCACCTCCTTGACTTTTTAAAAAGTTGAAATTACTCTTTTAAGATAATTGTAGATTCACATGCAGCTATAAGAAATAATACAGACAGATCTCATATCCTTCACCTAGTTTTTCCCAACAGTAACATCCTGCAAAACCATAATATAATATCCTAACCAGAATATTGACATTGATACAGTCAAAATACAGAACGGTCCCATCACCACAAGGATCTCTCACAGTGTCTTTTAATAACCACACCCTCTTCTCTCCCAGATACGTGCTCTCCCCCATCTCTGCCCTTAACCTCTAATCAGTCCTTCACTTCTAAATTTTGTCATTTCAAGAATGTTATATATATGGAGCCATAAAGTATGTAACCTTTTGAGACTGGCTTTTGGCACTCAGCATAATTCTCTGAAGATTCATCCAGCTCATCATGTGTATTGCGCAGTTCATTCCTTTTTAATATTGAGTAGTATTCCAGGGTATGGATGTACCATGGTTTAAGTTGCTTTGTATTCACCTGTTGAAAGACATTTTGGGTTGTTTCCAGTTTGGAGCTATTATGAATAAAACTCCAATGAACATTCATGTATAGGTTTTTGTGTGAACATAAATTTCCATTTCTCTAGGAAAAATGCCCAGGGGTACAGTTACTGGGCCATATAGTAGGTTTATGTTTAGTTTTATAAGAAACTGACAAAATGTTTTCCAGGATGGTTGTGCCACTTTTTGCCAGCAATGTATGAGTGATTTTTTATCTCCATCGTTATCAGCATTTGGTATTATCACTGTTTTTTATTTTTGCCATTCTGGTAGGAATGTAGTGTTTTTTGCAGGGGGTGGGGTTTCTGGTAGTTCTATTTGCATTTCTTTAATGGCTGATGATGTTTGACATCATTTCATGTGCTTCTTTGACATCTGCATATCCTCTTCAGTGAAATATTTGTTCATGTCTTTTTCCCATTTTCTAATTGGACTGTTTGGTTTTTTACTGTTTTGAGACTTCTTTATGTATTTTAGATTTGAGTTCTTTGTTGGATATGTGGTTTGTAATACTCCTGCTGGTTTGTAGCTTGTCTTTTTTAAAAACTAATTAATTAATTAATTTCTTTTTGGCTGTGTTGGGTCTTCGTTGCTGCACGCGGGCTTTCTCTAGTTGCGGCGAACAGGGGCTACTCTTTGCTGCGGTGCACGGGCTTCTCATTGCGGTGGCTTTTCTTGTTGCAGAGCATGGGCTCTAGGCGCACGGGCTTCAGTAGTTGCGGCACACGGGCTTAGTTGCTCTGTGGCATGTGGGATCTTCCTGGACCAGGGATCGAACCCGTGACCCCTGCATTGGCAGGCTAATTCTTAACCACTGCACCACCAGGGAAGCCCTGTAGCTTGTCTTTTAATCCTCCTAACAGAGTCTTTTGCAGAGCAAAAGTTTTTAATTAAGTTTTAAATTTTATCTAGCCCTAGGTTCTGAAGATTTTCTCCTATGCTTTTTCTAAAGTTCTATAGTTTTATATTTTGCTTCTAAGTTTGCAATTCATTTTCATTTTTGTATAAGGTGTGAAGTTTAGGCTGAGGTTCATTTTTTTCTTTTCCTTTTTCTGTCTTTTTTTCAACTATGAATGTCCAATTTTTCCAACACCATTTGTTGAAAAGGCTATCCTTCCTCCATTGAACTGCTTTGAAAAAAAAAAAAAACCTTGGCATGTTTGTGTGGGTCTATTTTTAGGTTCTCTATTCTGTTTCAGTGATCTATGTGTCTATCCCTCTTCCAATGCCATATTATCTTGATTAGTAGTAAGCTTAATAAATGTAGTAAGCCTTAATAAATGATACCTATTTTGTTCACCACTGTATCCTCAGCTCCTTGAACAGTGTCTAGAAAATTGTAGATACACATTCTGAGGTGGAGCAATTCTGGGTGAGGATGATGTCACAAGCTACGCTGTCTAATGGAGTTTTCTTCACTGATGAAAATTTTCTCTATATGGTCGGCACATGTGGCTATTGAGCACGTGAAACGTGGCTAGTGCAACTGAGGAGCTCATTTTTAATTTTTATTTAATTTTAATTAATTTAAATAGCCACCTGTGGGACTTCCCTGGTGGCGCAGTGGTTAAGAATCTGCCTGCCAATTCAGGGGACACAGGTTTGAGCCCTGGTCTGGGAAGATCCCACATGCTGTGGAGCAACTAAGCTGTGCACCACAACTACTGAGCCTGCACTCTAGAGCCCACGAGCCACAACTACTGAAGCCCGCATGCTACAACTACTGAAGCCTATGCACCTAGAGCCTGTGCTCCGCAACAAGAGAAGCCACCGTAATGGGAAGCCTGTGCACTGCAATGAAGTGTAGCCCCCACTGGCCGCAACTAGAGAAAGCCCGTGCACAGCAACGAAGACCCAATGCAACCAAAAATAAATAAATTAAATAAATAAAATTTTTAAAAGACCTGTCTAAAATAAATAAATAAATAGCCACCTGTGGCTAGTGGCCAATGTATTGGGCTGTACAAGTCAAGAGAGCAGCCATGAAAGAGCGTGACTAAAGTGGAGGCAGGTCACTATGGAGAACAGTATGGCGGTTCCTTAAAAAACTAAAAATAGAACTACCATACGACCCAGCCATCCCACTACTGGGCATATACCCTGAGAAAACCATCATTCAAAAAGAGTCATGTACCACCATGTTCATTGCAGCTCTATTTACAATAGCCAGGACATGGAAGCAAACTAAGTGTCCATCGACAGACGAATGGATAAAGAAGATGTGGTACATATATATACAATGGAATATTACTCAGCCATAAAAAAGAATGAAATAATGCCATTTGCAGCAATGTGGATGGACCTAGAGATAATCTTACTGAGTGAAGTAAGTCAGACAAAGACAAATATCATATGATATCACTTATATGTGGAACCTAAAAAAATGATACAAATGAACTTCTTTACAAAAGAGAAACAGACTCACAGATTTAGAAAACAAACTTAGGGTTACCAAAGGGGAAAGGTTGGGGGAGAGGCATAAATCAGGAGTTTGAGATTGACATATACACACTACTATGTATAAAATAGATAATCAATAAGAACCTACGTATAGCACAGGGAACTCTACTCAATACTCTGTAATAACTTACATGGGAAAAGAATCTGAAAAAGAATGGATATATGTATATGTATAACTGAAACACTTTGCTGTACACCTGAAACTAACACAACATTGTAAATCAACTATACTCCAACATAAAATTAAATTAAATTAAAAAAACAAAATTGTCTTCCTCAAAGTCACTCCATTCAGTCCATAATAAAAGAGATCAACGTACACCTGAAACTAACACAACACTTTAAATCAACTATACTCTAATGTAAAATAAAAATTAAAAAATAAATAAAATGGAGGTAGGTCAAAGTCATTAGGTTTTAAGAAGTCAAGAACTGCTAGGCCAAAATTTTGGATGAATAAAACAGGTGAACAGTGAAGTCCCTCAGGACAATGACATGATATTGGCAAGGAAGGCTGTGTATTAAAAGCTAAAAGGCCTGATTTACTTTGAGGGCATGAACAGTGTCTAGAAAACAAAAATGAGGTTGTGGTAGATGATTAGACTAGCATGTGACTTAGTGTTGTGTTTCCAGCAGGGCAGAGAAACAATGGCCAGGAAGCTGCCTCCAAAAAGCAGGAGGGGGCTTCCCTGGTGGCGCAGTGGTTGAGAGTCCGCCTGCCGATGCAGGGGACACAGGTTCGTGCCCCGGTCCGGGAGGATCCCACATGCCGTGGAGCGGCTGGGCCTGTGAGCCATGGCCGCTGAGCCTGCGCGTCCGGAGCCTGTGCTCCGCAACGGGAGAGGCCACAACAGTGAGAGGCCCGCGTACCGCAAAAAAAAAAAAAAAAAAAAAAGTTAACATTTTGTGTAATAAATGTTTTTTATTGTGGTAAATTACACATAACATAAAATGTATCATTTTATCTATTTGAAAGTGTACAGACCAGTGGCACAAAGTACAATTATAACGAATGAGTGGTTTTAAACAAAAAAGAAGCTGGTGAGGCGCATTTGTGGTGGTGGCCAATGATGAACTCTGGTGGCCTTCACTGTTCTCAAGGTTCCAAATGCAATGAAAGTATAGTGACAAGGTACTTCAGACCAAGTGCTGGATGAGGTATACATGATCTTGAAGCAGCTGGTAGCTCTGGTCTGTAGGCTCTGAGGTGGGTGCATATACATTTAGTTCACTCTAAAGGAAGGCATAAGTGAATGTTCAGCCCAGTTCTCTCCTGCCTCTGAAGGGCCCAGTAACACATTATTCTGAGCCACAGAAGTTAATGAAACCTCTACTAGCCTTGTCTCCTGACCTGTAAAATGCAGTAATCGTCCCAGAGTTGTCACAAGGATTAAATATATGCAGACTACATTAGCATAGTGCCTGACACATGGTATGCTCTCAATAACTGGTTCCTATTATCATTATTATATTATGGTCCTGATCAAACTCTGCCTTCTAGCAGAGCTATTAGAACAATGGACATATCTCCTCTGTTCAACTGAGATCTTGTTAAGGGAAAGGACTGTGCCTACTCATCTTTTTATACCCCATAAACACAGCACATAGTAAGTAGTGCATACACATGTGTTGAATGAAAATATTCTCCCTTTATGTCTACCTCCTTCTTCCTCCAACCCTAGCCAGAGTCCACATGAAGAGGTGTGGTTGTTAAGAGCACAGGTTTTGGGGTGAGATAGGTTTGAATTTTGGCTCTGCTACTTACCTGTGTGACCTTTGGCAAATTACTTAACCACTCTGCATCTCATATAGAACATGAAGAAAATAAATATCTACTTCATAGAATTAAATGAGAATATATAGTAAAGCACAATGCCTGTCACAGCTGAATGCCTGAACAGTAATAATTCATCCTCCTCCTCCTACTACTACTATTATCTGTTTCTTTCAGAAAAGGGGGCATGCCTCCCCGGCTCCCGCCGTTCTGATGGGGATTAAGTGAGAGAGAGGCTTGGTGAGAGAGAGTGTGTGATACAATCACACTAGGGAATGGAACTTCCTTTTTTTGGCCGTGCCACGTGGCTTGCGGGATCTTAGTTTCCTGGCCAGGGATTGAACCCAGGGCCACCGCAGTGAAAGCACTGAGTCCTAACCACTGGACCACCAGGGAAGTCACAGAATGGAACTTCTTCAAGGAAGATTTCCTGGACTGGAAAAGCAAGAAAGAGATAAGAGAAGCAATCAACCATAAACAAAACTGAGAAGTGGATGACATTTGTCTGTGGTGACTCCCTTCCACACCAAGGTCATTACCTCTCTTTCCAATTTAGGCTTTTACTGATATGCCCAGACAGTCTTCCGTGTTGTCTGTCAGTGCTGTAGAACCTTCCCCGCTCCTGTTCTTACCACCTAGCTCACATGTTCTGTATGTTCTAGACTCTTGGAAACCAATCGGGAACTAACTAACCTGAAGTGAGATGTTAACAGCACTTTTGAGCACCTTAACTCATGAGAGAGACTGGCTTATAAAAATTACAGGTCTGGGGCTTCCCTGGTGGCGCAGTGGTTGAGAGTCCGCCTGCCGATGCAGGGGACACGGGTTCGTGCCCTGGTCCGGGAAGATCCCACATGCCACGGAGCAGCTGGGCCCGTGAGTCATGGCCGCTGAGCCTGCGCGTCCGGAGCCTGTGCTCCGCAACGGGAGAGACCACAACAGTGAGAGGCCCGCGTACCGAAAAAAAGAAAAAAATACAGGTCTGGGTGTTGGGGAAGGGGCAGAGGGGGCAAGTCTTTGGACAAAGAAAACTTTTCCATGCTGCACAGGCAACTGTCTACTTAGCCCTTGGGCGGAGTGAGTCTTGAACTGAAGAAAAGGAAAACAAAGTGGAATAGGCAGGTGCTTCCCAATAAACTCCTTTGATGCCCTCAAAGTGCTAACAACCACAGTAAACACCTCAAAGTTGCAGCCACCCCCTTTTGTATTCACACTCATTATCACTCTCATTGACACTACCTTTTGTGATCCTTTTTCTTTTGAGGCTTCCCCAACCCCTGCTTGCCTCAGATCCAGAGTCTGTTGCCACCTGCATTTGCCAGCAGCTGGCAGACGACTCCAGCTTTCTACCATCCTTGGGCCTCCATTCCCATTACAGGCCTGCCTCTCTGCAATCATCTACCACCAGTGGACATCTCTGAACACCTATCACATGTAAGGTCCTATCTTTCCCCCTGGCTACTACTGAGACTGTGTAAAGTGTGGAGCTTTATGCACAAATGTGCCACTAGTTAGCTCACAGGAAGAGATATATTGAAGCTACTTTCCCAGGAATGGAGAGAGCTTTCAATTGATTTACCCACCTGGTTCCTTTTTAAAAAAAAAAAAAAAAGTGTACCAACACTAGGGTGATCAACTATTCTGGCTTTCCCAGGACTGAGGAGTTTCCTGGGATGTTCAGGAATCAAGAGTCCTGAATAAACTGGGATGGTTAGTTACCCTCAAACATTTATGGACTGCCCACTGTTTATCTAGCATGACTTTAGGTACTGATGGGTTGCCTTCCAGGCCAGCCTTAAATGAATGGCAGGGAAAGTGATGCTCTAAGGCAAAAATGTGCTGGTAAAGTTTTAACAACCAGCTCTCCTGGGGAGGGGGAGGAGGGGGATCCCTAATTTGTAGCATTTGCCCATTTCTGTGTTGTAAACACTCCCATTATGGCCATTTTCAAGCTACCGAAGAGATGCAGAGTAAAACACCATTATTTAACATTTCTACTACACAAATACAACAGATGTGAGTTACCTCAAGAGCACAGATGATGGTAAAATGTGATAAAAATTAGTAGGAAGTCATGAGTCTAGAGTATTTATTACCTTTAATAAAATTTATGTAATTGCAAGTTTATATCATGTGATTTTTTAATGATGGCTTTAACAACTGATTGCAAAATTCCTGAGAATGTAACCATCAACTTTCACCAGTCAATATGAGCCAGTTCCGGCACATCACTGTAAGAACCCTGGGAAATCACCCCTTTTCATCACTCACATGTCTCCTTCCCACTGGTATGCCACAAAAGACTGAAGACCAACCATTTGCAATTTATTCCTTTGATCTGAGCTCTGCCTTTAGTATGCTAAGATGAGCAAGACCAGGAATAAGGACACAAGTTCTAATCTCAGTCTTATCATGAATTGGCTGTGTGACCTTGACTTCTTTGGATCCCAGGCTCCTTATCTGCAGAATAAGGGGCTTAGCCAACTGGTGTTCTTAAATGACTCTTTCAGACATGTTTGTGTGTGTTTGTGTATGTGTTTACAGCTCTGTTCAGGTACAATTCACATACAATAAGCTAGATATATTTTCAGAGTACAATTTGATGAGCTTTGACTGAAATAATCACCACAAACAAGATAATGAGCATATCCATCACACCCAAATGTTTTCTTGTGCACCTTTATAATGTATCCCTTCCTTTCCTCAGCTGTCACTAGGCAACCACTAATCTGCTGTCACTAAAGAATACTTTGAATTTTCTAGAATTTTATAAAAATGTAATCATACAATATATATTATGCTCTTATATTTATTTCCTTTTTTCTGCTTACTTTGGATTAAATTTGATCTCCTTTTTCTAGTTTTTTATTATGTAACCGTAAGTCATTGATTTAAGACCTTTCTTTTCTAAAATATGTCTCATGTTTTCATTTTCATTCTGTTGAAAATACTTTCGAATTTCCCTTGAGACTTACTCTTAAGCCATGGATTATTTAGAAGTGTGTAATTCTTTCCAAATATTTGGAGGACTTTCCATGTATTTTTTTTTTACTGATTTTTAATTTAACTCCATTGTGGTCAGAGAACACACTTTGTATGACTTGCATCCTTTAACTTAATATTGAGATTTGTTACATGATCCAGATATGGTTTATCATGATATTCAATGTGCGCTTGTAAAGAATGTTTTCTGTTGTTATTGGATCGAGTGTTGTATAGATGTCAATTAGGTCAAATATATTATTTGTGTTATTCAAATTTTCCATATTCTTATTTTCTGTCTTTTTGGTCTATTCATTATTGAGAAAGATATTTAAGTCTCTGACTAAAATTATGGATTTGTCTATTTCTCATTTTTTTCTTCATGTATTTTGAATGTTATTAAAATGCACATATCTTTAGGATTGTTATGTCCTCATGATTAATTAGCCACATTATTATGAAATGGCCCTCTTTACCTCTGTTAATATTCTTTCCTTTGCAGTGTACGTTCTCTGATAATAATAGTCACTCTAGCTTTTTAAAAAATGTTAACATAGTATATCTTTCCCCATCTTTTATGTTTCACCTATTTTTGTTTTTATATTTAAAATGGATTATCTATAAGCAGCATATGGTTGAGTCTTTAAAATATATTTTTTTCCATTCTACCAATCTCAGCCTTTTAATTGGGTTGCTGTGAGACCATTGACTTTAATATGACTACTGATACAGTTCTGTTCAAAACTACCATCTTGCTATTTTTTGTCCCAACTCTGCCTGTTATCCAACGTCTGGAAACTGCTGTTTCCCATATTTTGACCATTCTTTGAGTCGTTCATGTGAGAGGGTAAATCCACTCACTGTTACTTCATTATTGCTGGAAGTAGAAGTCCTCTATGTTTTGTTTTTCATACTGACTTGTTATTTATATTTGGACATTTGTTATTATATATATGGACATTAGTCTTATCTTTATACATGTGACAAATATGTTCCTCCAGTTTATCAATATTCTTTTAATTTTATTTATGGTGATTTTTTTTTTCATAAAGAAATTTTTAATTTTGATGTTGTCAGATCTTTCTCTTCCTTTGGGTTTTTATGTCATGTATGACTGCCCTGTATTTTCTTCTAAATCGTCATGTTTTAAAAGAAGAAAAATAACCCCTCAGTATGAATAAGTTTTATTTTTAACATCAAGTTTATTAATTATAAACGTAATACATGCACATGGTAAAAAACAAGTAAAACAGAAGGCTATAGATGAAAATGAAACGTTCCTTTCGTGTTCTCCCAGTGCCCCTGCTTGCCAACTTCCTCTTGCCAGAGGTAACTTCTGTTAGCAATTTCTTGTATATATCCTTCCTTACATACCCTGGACACATACATACACATGCATATTTATCCTTTTGTACACAAACAGGACACACACACACACACGCACACGCACACATACACACACACACACACAGGGTTCTGCAATTTTTCATTTAACGTTATACCTTTGAGTCCTTAATGTGACTGAATTTTATCAGATGTT